>NC_083345.1:105413711-105575339 GCF_019175385.1 Lycium barbarum
ATTTTGAAGACAAGGCACTGTGTTGCACTTGTACGGACCGTCAACATGCTCGACGGTCCGTCAAGTTGGTCGTCGAATTGCACTAAGTGAAATATCAGAGACTATCATATATTGATGTAAAACGTCGGGAAGGTCGACGGACCATCAACATGACGACGGTCCGTCGATGTACAAGGAGGTGGAGTTTCTGCAGCATGAAAATGGTCATCAGATCATCGAAGTGCATCGTTGACATTCGACGGTACCGCCAATGTGCAACGACGGTCCGTCGAGTTGCAAGCCGACCTGGAACTGGATTAGAATTAATTATTCTGAGTTTAACATGTATAAATACCTGTTTAAGTTTTATTTTTGCAGACATCTGGATTTTTAGACTTGTAGTAATTACTTTTGAGTTTTTAGTACAATTGAAGATTTTCCAGACAATTCACCAGATTTCAGTTTTAATTCATTAGCATTGAATACTCATAGTTTTTGAAGTCTTTTTGGGATTACAAACAATTGCAATTATTTTCTCTTCAATTCCAATCAATCATTCGTAAGCATTATGATCTCAATTATTTATTATTTTCTTCTTCTTCTTCTATGAGTAGCTAAATTTCTTTACTAAGGTGGTGAACCCAAGGATGAGTGTTTCGTGATTGGGGCTTGTGATTGATATACGCATAATGGATTGTTTGGGTTTATTTGTTCTTCGTTTTCATCATATAGTTAGTGATTGCAAACATTAGCTAACGCCATAAACTTTAGTTTATTTGGGAAAATAACTAGGGTTCAGTAAGAACAAATAACAAGAACTCAAGGCTTTAACCCTTGTTTAATAAACTCACTTAGGAATTAGAGGAATTTACTTGGCATAATTAACCGTTCTTAATGCATACTTTCTTATCTTTGGAAAAAGCATAGAAAGAAATAATCTTTTCTTATTGGGAAATAGTCTAAATTCACATAGAGGTTAAGTGCATCCATACAAACGATCCATTAGAAGCATATCAAGATCGATACCCATGATCATACACTTTATCTGATGGGGACACAACCTTGGTTCTTAAATATAGCTACTCATAGAAGAAGAAGAACAATAATAAATAATTGAGATCATAATGCTTACGAATGATTGATTGGAATTGAAGAGAAAATAATTTCAATTGTTTGTAATCCCAAAAAGACTTCAAAAACTATGAGTATTCAATGTTAATGAAATAAAACTGAAATCTGGTGATTTGTCTGGAAAATCTTCAATTGTACTAAAAACTCAAAGGTAATTACTACAAGTCTAAAACTCCAGATGTCTGAAAATAAAAATTAAATAGGTATTTATACAAGTTAAACTCGGAATAATTAATCCTTATCCAATTCCAGGTCGGGTTGCAACTCGACGGACAGCCGCTGCACATTGACGGTACCGTCGAATGTCGATGATGCACTTCGACGATCTGATGAAAATTTGCATGCTGCAGAAACTCCACCATCCTTGTACATCGATGGACCGTCGATATGTTGACGATCCGTCGACCTTCCCGTCATTTTACATCAATATACAGCAGTCTCTGATATTTCACTCAGTGCAATTCGACGACCAACTTGACGGACTGTCGAGCATGTTGATTGTCCGTACAAGTGCAACACAGTGCCTTGTCTTTAAAATTCCTTGTTTTCAACCGTTTCTTGCAATTCCGCTTCTAAATACCTGCACATACACAAAAGACATCAAAGTAACACAAACTTACTCGAAAACAAGTAAAACTTAGTGTCAAATAGCATTAGATGTGCCATAATTTCAGGCAGGCTCTGAACTTCCATAGGCCATGATGAGTTCTAAAGGTAGTTTTAAACTCTTTTCCAGTTTGCATCCTCACTTGATGGTAACCAGCTCTAAGATCCACCTTAGAAAATGCAGTTGCACCAAATAGCTCATCCAAGAGGTCATCAACCATAAGAATTGGATATTTGTTCTTAACTGGCAAGCTATTCAACCTTCTATAATCAGAACATAATCTCCAAGTTGAGTCTTTCTTTTTTACTAATAATGCTGGAGAGGCAAAAGATGATTGGCTTGGCACTAAAGTTTCATCCTTCAACAAGTCATTTATAATAGTTTCTATGGCATTTTTCTAGTCAAATGAGTACCTATATGGCCAAAGATTGGAAGGCTGAGCTCCAGGTACCAAGTTAATCACATGATCACAATTTCTCTTAGGCGGTAGTTTAGTTGGCTCTTGGAAGACAGTCTCATATCTCATCAACAACTTAGCAATTTCAGGGTGTAGATTATAGTCACTCTTAACAACCACACCAACACTATCTTGTCCTACTGTACCGTTTGAACCATCAGTCACTATAGAGAGTTCAGCAATCACCTCACATGTTCCACATTGTAGCATTCTTCTCAGTGCTTAAGCATCAATTGTAGCAACTTTTGGTGATTCTGTAACCCCATACTGTGTTATCATCCTTCCATCAGTCATAAAGCTCAAAATATGAGGCCTTGTATGTAGGATGACTAGTGCTACCGTGTCAATCCAATCCATACCAAAGACTGCATCACACTCTCCCACTTTCAATAACCCATTAGCTACCACTACCCTCATTGGTCTTATTCTTGGTTCAATAGGCAATCTCAACATTTTGACAATGTGAGGGTCAACAAAATAGTGAGTTAATCCACTGTCAGTGAGCACTCATAGGAATATTCTTAGCATAACCTATGATATTAATAGTAGAAACTCTACTATTAGAGTTACTCAATCCCAGCAACACATTCATAGAAATTTCATCCTGTTCTTCCCCAACTTCCTCTAGGGTTTTTGGGACATCAACAAATTCTTCTTGTTAATCACCGGTTAGTTCTTCCTCAACTTCCTCCATTTTATGCAATGTCTTTTGCTTACACTGATGCCCATGATGATATTTCTCCTTGCATCTATAACATAAACCCTGTTCTCTCAAAGCTTCAAGGTTTATAGGTAAATGATTTGGTTTGAATAGGGCTCTGGCTTGAGGTCTTTGGTTTGGATAAGTTATTCTCAGAGGTTGTTGGTTTTGTGTAACTGTTGGCGGTCTGTTTGTGGTGTTTTGTGGGTTTCTGGGATAAGTTATAGCTAGTGGTCTTGGGTTGACATTTTGAGGGGTTTTGTTGTGCACAAAAGGGGTAAGAGCCCTAAATGATTCTTTATACAACTTAGCTACTGCATAGGCATCCAAAATTATTGTGGGATTAGTTAATTTCATTAAGGGTTTAAGCTCAGACCTCAATCCACTAATGAAACTTGCAACATAGTGAGATTCATTTAATAATGGATTGGCGATAGTCGTATAACTAGTAAGCTCCTCAAAATTTTCCTGGTACTGCTCAACAGTGCCCAACTGTTCAATCTTATTGAGCTAATCCACAATATCCTGGGGTCTGATATTTCCAAATCTTCTACAAACTTCAGTACAGAATCTTGGCCAAGATAAGTGTCACGACCCAATTTAGGACCATGACCGGCGCTATGGGGTAGGATTCCCAAAGCAAGCCTTAACGGGAATTTTACAGAAAATCGGCCACAGTTTCCCCTGTTTTTATGACTATCCAAAACTTTCCTGTCTCAAAATCAACAACAAAAATATCCACTCTCAACCAAACTAAATGCAATAATCCTCAATCAACCCATTTTCAACGTAATAATACTAAAAAATCTCTGAAATACGGGAAAAACGCCTAATACTAGTCACCAGTCTATAATGAATAAAGAATACTCATGGAATAAATCAAATGACTATGGAACAACTCTAAGAATTCAAAAGAAAAGACCATCATAGATAATAGAATCTTGGCCCACGCGGACAAGTGCGGGGCTCACCAGGAACTTTCAACTCGAGCTCTCTAGTTACCGTAATCCTCACCAACGTCACCTGCGGTCTCTGGAAAAAAAATAGCAAGGAGTGAGACGCTTGCTCAGTGAGTAATAACACTTACCCACAACCGTTTTTATTGGGGACAAATCAGAAAACATGCTTATATAATATTCATAAAATATCACGAATAAATGCCCTTTTTGCAAAAACAGTAGCAATAACCAATCTTCTCTATTTTCATATAAGCAGAAATCATTTAACAATTCAATAATAAACTCGGTAAATACTGTCATATCAACTCTTATATCTGGGAGGTTTCCAAGAAAGGATCATGTAATCTATATCATGTGGACCCCTTCGTAAAAGGAGTCAAATATAACTGTAGGTCCCTACTCGAGGGAAAACTGTGCATGTATGCTAGTTCTACCTTCCCACTAGCGAGGACTGTAATTGTAATCTGTAAATACAAGGTGCACCAGGTCTAACGAACCCGCCGTTAGCTACGGGATCCTTCAAAGTGTCCTCCCATTAATACTTTTCTTTGTAAACAGTAAATACTCATATGAAACCATTTTCAAAACAATACAGGGCATTTCAATTCTTATCAAATCATGTAATTTCATTTCAGAAACGGTAATCATATCTCAAGTAACAATAAAACATGCCTAGTAACAGTGAGAACATTTTAAATAACGGTAACTATCTCATGTAACGATAAAACATATCTAGTAACGGTGAAAACATTTAGAATAACCAGTAAACATCTCAAGTAAACTGTTCGGTACCATATCAAGTAAAGGACTTGTCCCACATGCAATTTCAAAACATCAGTGTCACATTTTATCTTCAAAATCATGTATAAACCATGAAGGTTATGAAAATACAAATTGTGGTAAGATTACTACTCACAGTACTCGTGTCGAAATACCAGACTCGTCACCACGCAAATCCGTACCACTTCCTTCGATCAATATATAACCACATCATATCAATCTCATGTTAATTCCCTTATTTTGGCTAACTAGTAACTAGATTAGAATACCCCACCCTCAGGATTCCTGTTAAAATTTCAATCAATCTAATTATTTATATTTTCTCACGCTTTGAGTAATTCAATTAAGCCACGATCTACCAATTTTGGATTAACAACTAGAACAACCTTACTGTCCAACTTACTTTTCCTATGGTATATACTGAAATTCAAAATTTTCAGTCCAATTATATCTGTATTCACTCAATTCTTGAAAATTAATGAATTTCCTTGTTTCTTCTACCTCTGTCTCTTCATCTCTCAATCCCACTTCTTTAAAACAAATATGAATTAAATCTATAAACTAAGGTTAGAAATTTACCTTTCTCTTCTCCTCCTATCCTTATTATTTATCTATGCTTGAATTCCCTTTGTGCTTCTTCACTTGAAAGTGGCAGAACCCTCACGTTTTTGTTTGGTTTTTTTATTCTTTCAAAAGTGGCTGGCAGAACATATGTTCAGCCTATGCCCCTGCTTGTTCACGTTTTAATGGGCTGAGGCCCACTCTTTTTTTTTATTATTTATTTTTCATTAAGGGCTGCGGCCCAACATGCCCTTTATTCTTTTTTTTTAAAATTTTAATTAATTAAATACCTACACTTAAATATGGGATATTACATTCTCTCCACCTTAAGAAATTCGGTCCCCGAATTTAAAATAAGAGCATACCTATAGACTGAAACAAGTGGGGATACTTGGCTCGCATATCGTTCTCGGACTCCCAAGTAGCTTCTTCAATGGTATGATTTCTCCATAAGACTTTCACGAACACAATTTCTTTTGACCGTAACTTCCTTACTTGTCTGTCAACAATAGCCACTGGCTCCTCCTCATACGTCAAGTTCTCATCAAGCGTTATAGTCGGTGCTTCCAGCACACGAGAAGGATCTGATATGCATTTTCTTAGCATAGAAACATGAAACACTGGATGGATAAAAGACATCTCACGAGGAAGTGCCAAACGATAAGACACCTCTCCTACGCGGTCAAGTATCTCATATGGTCCTATAAATCTCGGACTCAATTTACCTCTTTTTCCTAATCGCATCACACCTTTCATAGGAGAGACTCGCAAGAAAACTTTGTCCCCAACTGTGAACACCAAATCTCTTCTTCTCTTATCCGCATAAGACTTTTTTCTGCTTTGAGCCGTGAGCAACCTCTGTCTAATTAACTGGACCTTGTCGATAGCTTCTTGTACCAAGTCTGGTCCCAATACATTAGCCTCTCCCACTTCAAACCATCCGATAGGAGAACGACACCGCCTTCCATATAAGGCTTTATATGGAGCCATCTCAATGCTTGACTGGAAGCTGTTATTGTAGGCAAATTCAGCTAAGGGTACGTAAGAATCCCAACTACCTCCAAAATCAAGAACGCAGGCTCTCAACATATCCTCCAAAATCTGTATAGTACGTTCAGACTGCCCGTCTGTCTGCGGATGAAATGTCATACTAAGATCTACTCGTGTACCCAATGCTTCTTGAAAAGATTTCCAGAAGCGGGAGGTGAATTGTGATCCTCTATCAGAGATGATCGATACTGGGACTCCGTGAAGTCGGAAATTTCATTCATAAATATTTGTGCATATTTCACTCCACCATATGTAGTTTTTACAGGCAAGAAGTGTGCTGATTTTGTTAGTCGGTCTACAATTACCCATACAGAGTCAAAACCTCTAAGGGTTCACGGTAGCCCGATCACAAAATCCATAGTAACTCTTTCCCATTTCCACTCTGGAATCTCAATCTGTTGTAGTAATCCCGCGGGTCGCTGATGCTCGGCTTTAACCTGCTTACAAGTCAAACAACTAGAAACAAAGTTAGCAACATCTTTCTTCATACCTTCCCACCAATACAATTATTTTAGGTCATGGTACATCTTAGTGGATCGAGGGTGTATAGTATATCTGGAGTAGTGAGCTTCCCCAAGAATAGTTCCTCTTAACCCATCTACATCCGGTACACATAACCGTTTACCCAGTCGAAGAACGCCATCACGGTCAACAGTCATTTTCTTACTTTTACCAGCGAGGACTTGATCTCGGTATTTGCACACTTGCACATCCTCATATTGTGTGGCCTTTATGCGCTCTACTAATGAAGATTTGGCTTGAACACAAGCCAACAACGCCTCTGATTTTCCCACACCAAACCTAACACCTGCACCTTCGAGTTTCAGCATATCCTTCGTCAACGGCCTCTTTTCAGGAGCTATAGCGCCAAACTACCCATAGATTTTCTGCTCAGTGCATCAGCCACAACATTTGCTTTCCCAGGATGATACAAAATAGCATAATCATAATCCTTGAGTAGTTCCATCCATCGACGTTGTCGAAGATTTAGATCTTTCTGCTGGAAAATGTACTTCAAGCTCTTATGGTCAGTATAAATCTCACAAGTTTCACCGTATAAGTAATGCCTCCAAATCTTTAGAGAAAATACCACTGCGGCCATCTCCAAATCATGCGTAGGATAGTTCTGCTCATGCTTCTTCAACTGTCTCGAAGCATAAGCTATAACACGACCATTCTGCATGAGAACACATCCTAATCCTACCCATGAAGCATTACAAAATACCGTGAATCCTCCAGAACCTGCTGGTAAGGCTATTACTGGTGTGGTTGTCAAACATGTCTTGAGCTTCTGAAAACTCCGCTCACATTCCTCTGTCCACTGAAACTTCACATTTTTTTGTGTTAACTTGGTTAATGGGGCTGCTATTCTGGAGAAATCCTGTACAAAATGCCTATAGTAATTTGCCAAACCCAAAAAGCTACGAATCTCTATAGGAGAAGTAGGTCTGGGCTATTTCTGCACAGCTTCTGTCTTTTTAGAATCCACCATAATTCCATCTTTGGATACAACATGCCCAAGAAATGCAACTGAGTCTAGCCAAAATTCGCACTTTGAGAACTTAGCATAAAGCTCATGTTCTCACAATGTCTGCAACACAGTCCTCAGATGATTCTCATGTTCTTCTTGGCTACGCGAATAAATCAGGATATCGTCAATAAACACTATCACAAATTTATCCAGGAACGGCTTGAACACCCTATTCATTAGGTCTATGAATGCAGCTGGAGCATTGGTCAACTCGAAAGGCATCACAAGGAATTCGTAATGCCCATATCGAGTTTTGAATGCCGTCTTTGCAATATCTTCTTCTTTGATTCTAAGCTGATGATAACCAGACCGAAGATCAATCTTTGAGAAGTGAACAGCTCCCTGCAACTGATCAAACAAGTCATCTATACGAGGCAAAGGATACTTATTGCGTATAGTTACCTTGTTCAGTTGCCTATAGTCGATGCACATTCTTAGAGACCCGTCTTTCTTCTTTACGAACAATACTGGCGCACCCCATGGTGATACACTCGATCTAATAAAACTCGTATCTAGTAAGTCCTGCAACTGTTATTTTAGCTCTCTCAACTCCGCTGGGGCCATACGATATGGAGGTTTAGATATTGGCAATGTGTCAGGTGCCAAATCAATACCGAAGTCGATTTCTCGAACTGGAGGTAATCCTGGCAACTCATCAGGAAATACATCAAAAAAATCTTTCACTACTGGTACACTATCCAAGCTAAGTGCTTCCTCTCTTGTGTCACTTATCATAGCTAAGACGCTTACACAACCTTTCTTCAACAATCGTTGAGCCTTCATAAAAGATATGACTTTACCAACCCTGGAATTTGACCCCCTTTTAATACAAAGATAGGCACATTGGGTATCTTAAACTTAACTATTTTGGCGTTGCAATCAACAGTAGCATAACAAGGAGATAACCAATCCATGCCCATCAACACATCAAATTCAACCATATCAAGTACAATCAGGTCAGCTAGAGTATCCCTACCCTCAACTCGAATTTGACAAGCACGATACACATATTCAACTAATAGAGAAGCTCCCACAGGAGTAGCAACAAGAAAAGGATCATTTAACATGCATGGCTGTCTTTCAAACCTTAAAGCAAAGTACGGGGACACATAGGAATGGGTAGATCCCAGATCAATCAGTGTAAGTGCATCAAATGAACAAACCGAAAGAATACCTGTAACCACTGCATTCAAGGCTTGAACATCCTGTCTAGTAAGTGCAAAAACTCTCACCTAGCCTCTACCAGCATTACCCTGTCCATGATTCCCAGTAGTACGATCTTCAGCACCTCGACCTTTGTTTCTTGTACCAGCAGTACCTGAATTATTACGAGTAGCCTGAGTAGGTGCAGCTAACTGAACGGAAGCCTGGCCGGAATTCCTCGGAGGCTGAGGGCAGTCCCTCATGTGGTGTCCCAACTGGCCGCACCGATAACACCCTCCAGTCAAAACACGACACTGGCCCAAATGTGGTCTGCCGCAGGTCTGGCATGATGGAGTAGTGGCATACATCTGTCCAGAACTACGATATCCAGAAGATGATAATGATGGCCCATTGGTACCCTGTCTATGATGTGGTCTATATGCAGACTGTGAAACTGAATCTGTTTGAGAACCCTGTTGTTGCTATCCCTGATTCCCTGCTCTGCGATTTTCACTAAAGCCGCCACTAAAAGATCCCCCTGTCCTGGCCTTCTTACGTAAATCGTTGGCTGCACATTCCTCGCGTCCCTTGTTTTCAATCTTTCTAGCAAGATCAACTGCCTCTGAGTAGGTCAATGTTTTTATCTGTGGGACTACTGCATTGTAAAGACGACCAACCAACCTATCAACAAACCTCCGCACTCGGGCTGCTTCATCAGGCACTAAGTAAGGAGCATATCTATCCAGCTTACAAAACTTGGTATTATACGTCGATACATCCATATCTGGAGTCTGAACCAGTCTCTCAAACTCGTTAGCATATTTCTGTCTCAGAGTGTCAGGAAGAAAATTATCCATGAACAACTTAGTGAACTCGTCCCATGTCAGTGGTGCTGCTCCTGCAGGTCTCCCTAGCAATAAGGTTTCATACCAGGTATAGGCCATGTCCTCTAGTTTGTATGCTGCAAGCTCCACGACTCTCTCACTGGAACATCCGAGAGCGCGTAGTGCCTTAAGTGAACCATCCAAGAACCCTTGAGGATCTGTTGAATTCTCAGAACCTGTGAATTTTGGTGATTTCAACTTCAGGAAATCTTGCAAGGATACCTCGTTGTTCCTAAAAGTATGAGTCTATGCAGGTGCCCAAGAGTGTGGTTGTGTCTGAGCAGGTGCAATATTCTGCTGCTGAATCCTCTCTTGTCTATCCATTCTCTCTGCCAAACCCTCTATAACTATCTGCATAGATATAAGTGCCTCAGCAGTGACACCCTCATGTGATGGTGGAGGTGGGCTAGCACTCATTTCAGGTGTGGGCTCCCTCGTAGTCCTCGTGGTGGTACTGCGGGTCCTTGTGGTGGTACCGCGACCCCTACCCCGGCACCGTCTGTGAGCTCCGCCTCTTCCTCTAGCGGTGGAGGCTGGCTGCCTACCCGAGGTGGCATTAGGTGCCTGTGGAACAACTGTCCTAGCTCCGCCAGAAGATGATCGAGTGTTAGCCATCTGATTACCAAAATAAATAATGATAGATTCTTCTAGTTGACCCTAAACGTCAAACACGTAAGGAGGAATAAGAAAGAAACACAAGACACATCCTATCACACTCTCGCAGAATCACGATTATGGGAATGGCCGGCAACATAACCATAATTTAGATTCTACTACTAACGTGTGCTCCATCACTCACACCGAAATAACCTAGGCTCTGATACCAACTGTGTCACGACCCAATTTAGGACCATGACCGGCGCTATGGGGTAGGATTCCCAAAGCAAGCCTTAACGAGAATTTTACAGAAAATCGGCCACAGTTTCCCCTGTTTTTATGACTATCCAAAACTTTCCTGTCTCAAAATCAACAACAAAAATATCCACTCCCAACCAAACTAAATGCAATCATCCTCAATCAACCCGTTTTCAACGTAATAATACTAAAACATCTCTGAAATACGGGAAAAACGCCTAATACTAGTCACCAGTCTATAATGAATAAAGAATACTCATGGAATAAATCAAATGACTATGGAACAACTCTAAGAATTCAAAAGAAAATACCATCATAGATAATAGAATCTTGGCCCACGCGGACAAGTGCGGGGCTCACCAGGAACTTTCAACTCGTGCTCTCTAGTTACCGTAATCCTCACCAAAGTCACCTACGGTCTCTGGAAAAAAAATAGAGAGGAGTGAGACGCTTGCTCAGTGAGTAATAACACTTAACCACAACCGTTTTTATTGGGGACAAGTCAGAAAACATGCTTATATAATATTCATAAAATATCACGAATAAATGCCCTTTTTGCAAAAACAATAGCAATAACCAATCTTCTCTATTTTCATATAAGCAGAAATCATTTAACAATTCAATAATAAACTCGGTAAATACTGTCATATCAACTCTTATATCTGGGAGGTTTCAAAGAAAGGATCATGTAATCTATATCATGTGGACCCCTTCGTAAAAGGAGTCAAATATAACTGTAGGTCCCTACTCGAGGGAAAACTGTGCATGTATGCTAGTTCTACCTTCCCACTAGCGAGGACTGTAATTGTAATCTGTAAATACAAGGTGCACCAGGTCTAACGAACCCGCCGTTAGCTACGGGATCCTTCAAAGTCTCCTCCCATTAATACTTTTCTTTGTAAACAGTAAATACTCATATGAAAGCATTTTCAAAACAATACAGGGCATTTCAATTCTTATCAAATCATGTAATTTCATTTCAGAAACGGTAATCATATCTCAAGTAACAATAAAACATGTCTAGTAACAGTGAGAACATTTTATATAACGGTAACTATCTCATGTAACGATAAAACATATCTAGTAACGGTGAAAACATTTAGAATAACCAGTAAACATCTCAAGTAAACTGTTCGGTACCATATCAAGTAAAGGACTTGTCCCACATGCAATTTCAAAACATCAATGTCACATT
The DNA here is from genome assembly GCF_019175385.1 of Lycium barbarum. Classification (NCBI taxonomy): domain Eukaryota; kingdom Viridiplantae; phylum Streptophyta; class Magnoliopsida; order Solanales; family Solanaceae; genus Lycium; species Lycium barbarum. The sequence continues at coordinate 105,425,544 of NC_083345.1, forward strand.
CTATCTTCAAAATCATGTATAAACCATGAAGGTTATGAAAATACAAATTGTGGTAAGATTACTACTCACAGTACTCGTGTCGAAATACCAGACTCGTCACTACGCAAATCCGTACCACTTCCTTCGATCAATCTATAACCACATCATATCAATATCATGTTAATTCCCTTATTTTGGCTAACTAGTAACTAGATTAGAATACCCCACCCTTAGGATTCCTGTTAAAATTTCAATCAATCTAATTATTTATATTTTCTCACGCTTTGAGTAATTCAATTAAGCCACGATCTACCAATTTGGGATTAACAACTAGAACAACCTTACTGTCCAACTTACTTTTCCTATGGCATATACTGAAATTCAAAATTTTCAGTCCAATTATATCTGTATTCACTCAATTCTTGAAAATTAATGAATTTCCCTGTTTCTTCTACCTCTGTCTCTTCAGCTCTCAATCTCACTTCTTTAAAAAAAATATGAATTAAATCTATAAACTAAGGTTAGAAATTTACCTTTCTCTTCTCCTCCTATCCTTATTATTTATCTATGCTTGAATTCCCTTTGTGCTTCTTCACTTGAAAGTGGCAGAACCCTCACGTTTTTGTTTGGTTTTTTTATTCTTTCAAAAGTGGCTGGCAGAACATATGTTCAGCCTATGCCCCTGCTTGTTCACGTTTTAATGGGCTGAGGCCCACTCTTTTTTTTTTATTATTTATTTTTCATTAAGGGCTGCGACCCAACATGCCCTTTATTCTTTTTTTTTAAAAGTTTAATTAATTAAATACCTACACTTAAATATGGGATATTACAATAAGACTCCTCTACGGTTAACCATATAGCTATCAAACCACACATCAACCTTTTCACCAATATGCACAGAAGCATAGTTCAATTTCTCCTGGTCAGAAATATTGCAAAGCTCAAAGAATTTTTCACACTTTCGAAGCCAACTCCTAGGATTATTACCATCAAATTCAAGGAAATTTATTTTTGGTTTAAGAGTTCTTTGATTGGCTATAGAATCAGGGGTGTGCATAATAGGGTTTGGTAAAATAGGAGATGACAATGAGTAGATTGGGTTTTTGAAGAGTGGTGGACTTGAAAATAAAGGAGCTGGTGGAAAAGTGAAAGCTCGACCCACATTGTAAGTAGATAGAGTCGTGAATATAGCTTGAGTTTGCTACCTAATTGTTATCCTTGTTCATAAGTAGTTGGAACAGTCGGCGTTCCATCTGGTGTTGCACCTAGAGTTGTTTTAACAATAGTCGTCTCCGGTGACTGTGGAGTTGATGTTGCCGGTGGCTGCAGATTCAAGCTCTTCAAAATCAGCTCGGGATTCTTGTTTGTTTCACGAGCTTCGTCTAGCTACGATTGAAACTGACTCTGGTTGTTCTCAATTGTCTCAAATTGTTTTCCAATGTCCTCTGCAAAAATTGCTAACTTTGTTTGAATAGCTCATACGTCGTCTCACAGAGCTTGCAGTTCCGGTGACAGTATCATCGTCGACAACAGAGACTGCTCTGATACCATTTGTAACAAGAGATTGTCTTGTTACCTTAGAAATTAGAAGAAGAGAGGAGAAAGGAAGAAGAAAGAAGAAAGAAGAGAGATGTCAGATATTTCTTAATTTCATAAAACATTGAATTCAGTACAATGGGTATACGAATACCTGACGCACTACTAATATTAAAACACATGTCCTCCTCATAACAGATTGATGAACTTTAATTTAAATACACAAAAGATAACTTTTAGGACCTAATTGACATTAGTGGAAATTGCAACTTAAATTAAAAGGGACTAAAACATATTTTCTAGAACTCTTAATTTAACAAGTCACAACTGCATTTGTGGCACTAGTACACGATTTTAAAAAAAATATCTCATCTCAAATTTAAATATAAATTCTATTCTAAATTGAGTTATATATCATCTCATGCTCCAAAACATAAATTAACCACGCTCAATTCAAAAAATGTATTACTAAAATGCTTATTCACTTCATCCAAATATTGTCGTGTGGTTTTTTTTTTTTTAAAGCATCACTTGTAAAAAAAAAAAAAAAAAGTATCACTTGAATTAATATAGATGAGTTACCAAATCAAGTTCCATGTTTCATATGGTGTATTAGCTTATTAGCTAAATATAAGACGGGGCTTTAAATCATAAGAAACCTTTGACTCTATAAATAATAAATAAAAGAAAAGAGACTCAAGTTTTAATCTATATCTATATATATATATATATATATATATATATATATATATATATATATATATATATATAGGACAGGTACAAGTAATATGATTAAGTCAAGTGGCGAGCTAATAACAAGCCACTTGGCAATTTTAAGACAAAGTTAATGGAAATTGTAATAAAAGTTTTGAATTCCTTAATTTGAATTTAAATATATGTAGAAGTGTTTGAATTCGAAAGTATAAGATTTTTGGACTAAAATTAGATTTCCATTAGTTTTAAATTAGAAACCCACGGCTGAACAGTTCTAAATGAATTCTTACTATTGCCAAAACTTATCCTATCAGATATATATGAATATATTTTTTTGAAGATTTTTTTAACTGCGTTGCATTCTCTATTATTCTTTGATTTGAATTAAAAGATAATTTTTAAAGATAACATTTTTAAATCCTCCTAGATTTATGATCACGATAATATTGCTTCTTTTCGACCATATTGTTGACACCCAATTTTGTCCCACTTTTCCTCTAATCAATTTCTTTGCGCTTCCTAGCCTACTACTACTACTACTACAACTGTAATTATTTCCATTTTTAATACAGCTACTACTACAACTACTAGTATAATTATTTCCATTTTTAATGATGATGCTGCTGCTACTACTACTACTATTACAATAATAATAATAACAATAATAATAATAATAATAACAATAATAATAATAATAATAATAATAATAATTACTACTACTACTAGTGTAATTATTTCCATTTTTAATGATGTTGCTGCTGCTGCTATAATAATAATAATAATAATAATAATAATAATAATAATAATAATAATAATAATAATAATAATAATAATAATAATAATAATAATAATAATGATGATGATGATGATGATAATAATAATAATAATAATAATAATAATAATAATAATAATAATAATAATAATAATAATAATAATAATAATTATATGGTGTTCAACACTCGTTCTCTAATGGATATCACTAGAATAAAAAACACTGTTAAAAATAGTAAAAAAGAGGAATATGATATGCTATAGAATATATTTTAAACCATTATATACTATGAATCCTATGTGTAAAATCATGGATTTCAAAAATGAAACTATTTTAATAGAAACTAATTTTGGTAAATCCAAAGTTGTTACTAGAAGACCTATCAAATGGGATGAAACTGATTTTCCCCAAGAGTGGGTCATAGAAGGAGCAGCACCTCCTCAAAATAATATTAATACATATATTTCTGAAATTGAGCAAGCCCCAGATGGGACTATTAAATTAAGATTTTATGAGTCTCCATCTTTATTAGATAAAGCTGAAAGTCATAGTACCAGCAGTAGATCTAGACTAACTAGATCAAATTCTTCATGTCATTCTTATATTTCCCCAGTTGATTATATCGTCAAGTCCCCATCTAAAGCTTCTACTTCTCAAATTAGAGAAACTGACACTAATAGAGTCAGTGGTCTTAAGATTGACCAGGATAATATTGTTACTAGTATTCCAGACATAGAATTGACTGCGTGTGAAATAGAATTTAAAGATTTTTAATGGATCAAGGTCAAAAAATTGATTTTAGTCGGGGGTCACCCGCAAAACTAAAAATTAGCAATGAATTTTATACACTCAAATGGGATCCATTTAGAAAATGGTTTTTTGCAAGTTTTACTAATAGTGAAACGACAAGTTTTCAAAATGAATTTTATAAAGATCTTTCTCGAATTAACCAAATTATATATTTTGTTCTTTGGTTCATACACAAATATGTTGACAATTATATCTCTGTTTTGGAGCGCAAGTACGAACTGACTAGTGGAGAAGTGGTTAGTGTCGTATTTCCTCCACAACAATCATTTCAAATTATTAAAGATGATAAGACTTTTCATTTTGCAGCATTTTCGAAATTATTTGAAAATGATACTTTACAGGTAACTATTAAGCATCTTAATAATATGCTTAAACAGCAAAATTATGCTAATATTTACATAACTATCTTGGGTGAACAGATACTTTCACTACATGATAGAATTGATAAACTATTTTCTCAAATAGAGACATTACAAAGTTCCACCCTTAATAAAGGGAAAAAGCAGGAAGTTGTTGCTACTCCAAGTATACAGCCTCCACCTAAAATAAAGGATTTTAAATTAAAACCTTTTTCAGAATTAGCTTAAATGCTTGATGAGAAATTTAAAGATTTCCATATCAGTCCTTTAATAGCTGAGGATGATGATTATAAGGCCAAAATAGCAGCAAATATAAATAAAATAGATGAGTATTATGCTGTTAAGCCATATTAAAGGATGATTTATTATCCTAGGCCTACTCCCCAAGATGTCTTAATAGAAGAAGAGCAACAAGTTAATAACACAAGCTATAGTGGCAAAGAAATCTATGAATGGAACATAGATGGTTATAGTGAAAGGCAAATCTATTGTACAATACATAGAATGTTGATGTATAGTACAATCAGCAAAGTTAATAAAAATAGTGAGCGTACTATCGCATATGATTATAGCAGGTTTTACTAGTCAATTAAAAGGTTGGTGGGACAATTATCTTACCTAAGAACAGCGTGGAAGTATTCTTAATGCTGTCAAAAGAGAACCAGGAGAAAGCCAAGAAATGGTATATGTTTCGACTGCTGTTTATACACTAGTTCTTAATATTATTGAGCATTTTTCAGGACGATGGTCAGATAATAATGATACCATTAGGACATTACTTCAAAAGCTGAGATGTAAAACTCTTACTTCATTTCAGATGGTATAAGGATATATTCCTTTGTCGGGTTATGGAATTACCCGAATGCAATGATAACCATTGGAAGTCCAAATTTATATATGGATTACCAGCCCTTTTTGTAGAAAGAGTAAGGAAAGCTCTTAGGAAAGGGGAAACCAGTATAAATTATAGTAATTACACTTATGGGAGCCTAATAGGCACATGTATGCAAGAAGGTTTGGCTTTATGTATTGAGATTAAGCTGAACCAGCAAATTAAGAAACATGGTATTACTGAAAGACAACAATTAGGAGAATTTTGTGGGCAATTTGGATTAGACATGCCACAAACAAAATATCCTCATAGGCACAAAAAGAAAAACAAATTCCATGCATGGAAAGAAAAATGCTTGAAAAATAAATCCAAACGGAAGAAAGATTTCAAACAAAGGAAGGATTTTATTAAATCCAAAAATCCTAAAGCTTGTTATAAGTGTGGCAGAGTTGGTCATTTTTATAAAGACTGTAAAGTCAAGGAAAAAAATTAAGAACCTTGACATTGACAACGATTTAAAGGAATCATTATACAAGATCTTGTTGAATTCAGAACCAGAAGATTCAGGTTTTGAGTCAGATGAATCAAGGGATTCTTCATCAGATGAAGATATTAGAGTCCTTGACAATGAGAGTTATATTTCAACTAGTTCAGATGATGAATGTCTTCCTTGTAAAATAGGACAACCCTGTACTAGTAAGGGAAAAGAAGATGATGAGTTTTATAATCTCTTTTCACAATTTCAAGAAACTAGTATTAATGTCTTGGATGGTAATAACCTCATGGGTCTATTAAAATTATTAAAGATCTAGAGCTTCAGTCCCAAATCATTGATAAACTTGACGAAGCATCTAAGGAACCAGAAATCCAAATCCAACCTAGTATCCAACTAAGAGAGTCAACAGGTCCATATACCATGGCAGAAGTTAAAAGACTTCTTAAGGAAAGAAGAAATATTATATCTACTCCTGCTACAATCCAAGATTTGGAAAAAGAGATTTTAAATCTCAAGCAAGAAATTTCTAGTCTCAGACATCATAATAGAATCCTAGATGAAAGGATTTATAAGATTGAGGACAAAGGAAAGTTCATCATACAAACTCCAGTCCATCACACCATGGTAGAAACAACTATGGAAGGAGAAAATTCCGAAGCAACCCAAGAAGGAAATTTCCTCACAACTATGGAAATAATTACTTCCCAAAAAAATTTCATAAAGGTTACTCTTTTAATTTATTACAATTTCAAAAAAGAATTTACTGCTCTTGTTGATAGTGGAGCTGATTTAAATTGTGTGCAAGAAGGATTAATTCCTTCAAAATATTTTCATAAAACTACCCATAGTTTAAGATCTGTTAATGGGCAAAAAATGGGTATTACTTTTAAATTACCAAAAGCTTATATTTGTCAAGATAGAGTTTGTATACCACAAAGTTTTGTCTTGGTAAAAGATATTTCAAATGAAATTATTTTGGGAACCCCATTTTTTCAAAAAATATTTCCTATCCAAAAATGGGATACTAAAGGTATTATAGGAACCTTTGAAGGAAAAACTATTGAATTCCAGTTTATAACTGAACCATTTTCCAGAATTATAAATGAGATAAAAGATAGGTTGATGAATAAACATCAACAAATCAGTTTTCTAAAAAACGAAATCTATACTCTTAATATTGAAGAGATTTTGCAAAATCCTAAATTACAGCAAAAAATAGATTTCTTAAAAAACTAATTTTCATTACAAATTTGTACTGATCATCCTAATGCTTTTTGGGAAAGGAAAAAACATATTGTTTCTCTTCCATATGAAGAAACCTTTTCTGAGGAAAATATTCCTACTAAAGCAAGACCATGTCAAATGAATTATAACTATTTAGAATTATGTAAAAATGAGATTTCTTCTTTATTACAGAAAGGTCTTATACGATCTTCAAAATCTCCATGGTCATATACAGTTTTTATGTTAATAAACATGCTAAACAGGAACGAGGAGTTCCTAGGTTGGTTATTAATTATAAACCCCTTAATAAGGTTTTGAAATGGATTCGATATCTGACTCCACAATGCTATTATATTTTCTAAATTTGATTTAAAATCAAGATATTGGCAAATTCAAATTGCTGACGCAGATAAATATAAAACTGCTTTTAATGTCCCTATTGGGCAATTCGAATGGGATGTCATGCCATTTGGATTAAAAAATGTCCCTTCAGAATTTCAAAAAATCATGAATGATATTTTTATGCCCTATAGCAATTTTATCATTGTTTGTATTGATGATATTTTAGTATTTTCAAATACTCTAGAAATGCATTTTAAACATCTTGATATATTCAAGAAAGTAATTATACAAAATGGATTGGTTATATCCAAACCTTAGATGTCTCTTTTTCAAACCAAAGTTAGATTTCTGGGTCATAATATCGAAAAAGGAAAAATTATTCCTATTAATAGAAGTATAGAATTTGCTTCTAAATCTCCTGATATTATTACTGATAAGACTCAACTTCAAGGATTTCTTGGAAGTTTAAATTATATTTCACCATTTTATAAAGATTTAGCAAAAGATACATCTATTTTATATGATAGATTAAAAAAGATTCCAAAACCATGGACTAATGAACATACCCAAGCAATTCGCAAGATCAAGGAAAAAGTTCATAATCTTCCTTATCTTACTTTCGTCAATCCTACATGGCAAAAAAATATTGAAATAGATGCTTCTGATATTGGCTATGGAGGAATATTGAAACAATATTCCCCAGAAGATAAACATGAGTATTTAATACAGTTTTATTCTAGTAAATGGAATAATAGCCAGAAAAACTATGCTACCGTGGCTAAAGAAATTCTTGCCATGGTAAAATGTATTCTAAATTTCAAGAGGATTTATATAATCAAAAGTTTTTAACAAAAAACTGATTGTCAAGCTGCCAAATTTATGTTTAATAAAGATTGCAAGCATGATGTCTCTAAACAAATGTTTGCAAGATGGCAGGCACTATTAGCCCCATTTGATTTTGAAATTCATTATAAGAGAGGGACAAATAATAGGCTCCCTGATTTTTTAACAAGGGAATATTTGAGTTCATAACCCTTGTTCATCTTATTTACAGGATGAGGCCGCAATTTAGCCCCAACTATAATAGAGGACGGGGAGGAAGAGGAACAACATCAAAAGGAACAGGTCGTGGTACTGTTCTTGCTCAAATGGGCGACCAAAGGCTAATAGCCGCCAATATTGCTGAATCTTCCAGTAATAGTAAGGAAGAAATGACATATCAACAATATTTGGATTTTATAAAATCCCAAAAACAGAAGGATAATATGCCTCCATCATATTCTAGTGCCCTTGCAGATGATGATCACGAGGACACAGATTCTTAAGAATAGAATGACAACAGAGAATTAATACTTCTCATAGAAAATGATGATCTCCAATGGAGAAATGAACCTTGGCAAATAATGCAAAGGTATTCTGATCAAGCATCATATGCTACGATGTAACGACCCGTTTGGTCGTTTAGCACATTTGGACTCTTTTTCGTTAAAATACTCTTTTCGTAGCTTTAAATGGTATTCCTAACTTGTGGGGATAGGGGCACGGTTATATAATTGATGTGTAAATTTTGGAATATAATTATTTAATGTGTGTGAATAGCTTATTCATAGGAATTTTATTTGCAGTTATATAAGGTATACGTTGGAGAATTAATTTGGTGGCTAGTGAGCCTAATTTACACTGTTACATATTAGTTGGGTGACTAAGTAATTTGGGTAATTTATAAGAGTGGGCTAGGCCCATTTATTCCTAGTCCACATACTAGAATATGTGATATATTAGGGTGAAAGAATTATTATTGGCTTTTGGGATTAAAAGTTTGCACGAAAAGAAGGAAAAAAGAAAAGAAAACTGCTCACCGTGAGAGGAGAAGTGGCAGTGCAGTTCCCATCAAATACTAGTTCAGGTTAGACAATTGAATTGATTTCTTCACAGTACCCTCCTTTAATTCGTGTGCAGTCCTTGCCTGTATATATTAGAAATTGGTGAAATTTAGAGGTAGCATCAAAAGTTCCAAGCAGAAAGTTTCGGGCACAGAAGTTGCGGTCGACTGAAGCCTCGAATCTGCAAAAAGTTCAGGTTAGAACATGGAATTAATTTCGTCGTATTATTATAGTTATAGTTACATGGAGAGGGGGTGAATTCAAGTCACAAATGATCACTGTTGTGTATTGTTCTCGTTCATGTGCGTGTCCGTGTATTTGTATAGGTAAAACAAAAGGTGAGGAATTATTTTGTTAGTCAAATAAGGACATCCACGTGGGGGAGAAATTATTGTCCATGAATAGTTTCTTGTCTTTTTTATTTCATCTTTTGTTGAAGAAAGTTGGCAGCCATGATTTGATTTTAGTCAAAGTAAGGACAATCCAATGTGGGGCTATCACTAGTAATAATAATGGGGCTATCACTAGGTTGTCATGATAATACTAATGGTTAAATGGTTTCTGCAAAGTTGCTACGGAATTAAAGTCTCAATTTTGTAACTTAGGCTACAGTTATAGGAATTTCCTTTCCTCATATTATCATGATTGCACTTTAATTTTAATACATAGGGTATATGTAATTGAATATTTTGGTAGTGAATTTGGTATCAGAGCTTCTAGGTTAATTTGTCTAATGAGTACAAGAGCAATGTCTAGTAGAGTCTTGCGGATTGGTATATAGACGTCCGTACCCATCCTCGAGAGGCTATAGGACATTTAGGAAACACTCCACTTCTTTTTCTCTTTTCGTGCTAGTTCAATCCGATTGGTATCTGGTTCATTCTTTTCGTGCGAGATTGTTCAGATTGGTATCTTAACCTCATTTCTATGCTCTCTCACAGATGGTGAGGACGCGTTCGACCGCTACTGGAGGCCAGGAGCCTGCACCTGCACCTGCACCCGCATCCATACCTGTTGCCCGAGCAGCTGTCCGTGGCGAGGCAGGGGATGTGGCAGGGGCAGAGGCCATGCAGCTATTCCAGATAGGAACCACGCACCAGCACCGGCTCAGGACCCTGACATAGAGTTGACTCCAGAGCTTGACGATATTCCGGAGGAGGAGATTAGGGCTGCTGAGACACAGCCTGGGGTCGCTGCTACTCCTGATTTTCAAGAGGCTGTGTTTCGAGTGTTGGGGTACTTTGACAGTTTGGCTCAGGCGGGCATGATTCCAGTTGCTCCAGATAGCTCGCAGACTAGAGTGGGAGGTCATACTCCCGATGCTACGGTTGCTCCAGGATTTCGGACATCGAGGGTATTGCCGGCAGCAGTAGTGGCTCCCCGTATTGATACTCCCGATGGGCCAGTGTTGACCAGTGAGGAGCGAAAATTGTTCGAGGGGTTTACCAAGATGTCTCCTCCTTGGTTATATGGTACTCCCAGGGAGGATGCGTATGAGTTTATTGTTAGCTGCCATGAAATGCTTCATAAGTTGGGTGTAGTGGAGTCTCACGGGGTCGATTATGTTTCTTTCCAGTTAGTTGGGGATGCCAAGCAGTGGTGGAGATCGTATATGGAGTGTCGACTAGTAATATCGCCCCCTTTGACCTGGACCCAGTTCTACCAGGTGTTCTTGGAGAAGTATGTCCCTCGTACTCTGAGAGACAACAAAAAGGATGAGTTTTCAACATTGGAGCAACGGGGTAGGTCGGTTGCGAAGTATGAGACCAGATTTCTCGCTTTGTCCCGTTATGCGACGGCATTACTTCCCACAGAGGCTGAGAGAGTGAGGAGATTTGTGAAGGGTTTGGACCTTCCGCTTCGGCTGGCGACCTTACAGTGGAGGCTTCTGGGGCCTCATTTAAGTCAGTAGTAGAGCATGCCAGGAGGGTTGAGTCAGAGATGGGTCGGGCACATAGTGGGGGTGGCGACAAGAAAGATCGTAGATTTGACAGTTTCAGAGGTCCTATTAGAGGTGGGGGACACCATGACAGGGTTCGTCATCATCCCCACAGCTGCCCCATCCAATCATCACTACAAGCTTTGGCAGGTGGTTCTTCAGGTTTTAGCGGGCACAGTTTTGAGCAGACTTCCCGAGGTTCTTACTCTTGATCTTCAGACCGCAGAGGGTATTTTGGTTCTTCTATGACAGTTCAGCAGCCTATGTCCAGAGGAGCATGTTTTAAGCGTGGCGAGACAGGGCATTACGCGAGAGAGTGTCCTAGATCCAGGCAGGGTTCCAGAGTTCCGACATCTAGGCCTCCAGCATTGCCAGCTAGAGGAGGAGGATATTCTAGTAGAGGGGGTTCGCAGTCGGGCAAGGGTGGCCATCAGCCTAGCAGAGGTGGTCATCAGTCTGGTAGGGGCAGTGCTCAGTCAGTGAGAGAAGGATCTCAGCAGTCCGTGGTGGTCGTGGAGGCACACAGTCCGAGGGTGGACGTGCCCATTTCTATGCTTTTCCGGGTAGACCAGAGGCCGAGGCCTCTGATGCGGTTATCACAGGTATTATTTCGGTTTGTCACCGATCAGCTTCTGTCTTATTTGATCTGGGTTCTACTTTCTCTTATGTGTCCACCTATTTCTCTACGGGTCTAGATATGCTTTGTGACATGCTTGATGTACCTATTCGTGTCTCTACTCCTGTCGGAGATTCTGTGATAGTAGATCAGGTTTATAGGTCTTGTGTGGTCACGTTTATGAGGTATGATACTTGGGTAGACTTGGTTATTTTGAATATGGTGGACTTTGATATTATTTTGGGCATGGACTGGTTATCTCCTTATCATGCTATTTTAAACTGTCGTACCAAGACAGTCACGTTGGCCATGCCAGGTATTCCACGGTTAGAGTGGAAGGGTACTCCTAGTCCAGCACCTAAGAAGATCATATCATTTCTTCGGCCGAAGAAGTTAGTGGATAAGGGATGTTTAACATATTTGGCTCATATTCGGGATACTAGTGTGGATACTCCTTCCGTAGAGTCAGTGCCAGTTGTTTGTGAGTTCTCAGAGGTTTTCCCTACAGATTTGCCTGGTATGCCGCTTGATCGAGATATTGACTTTTGTATTGACTTGGAGCTAGGCACCCGACCTATTTCTATTCCACCCTATCGGATGGCTCCGGCAGAGTTGAGAGAGTTGAAGGAGCAGTTGCAAGACTTGTTAAGCAAAGGATTTATTAGACCCAGTATTTCTCCTTGGGGTGCTCCCGTTCTGTTCGTGAAGAAGAAAGATGGTACCATGCGGATGTGTATCGATTATCGAGAATTAAACAAGGTTACAATCAGAAATAAGTATCCAATACCTCACATTGATGACTTATTTGACCAGCTTCAGGGTGCGTCGATCTTTTCTAGGATTGATTTAAGGTCAGGCAATCATCATTTGAAGATTCGAGCGGAGGATGTTCCGAAGACCGCTTACAGGACCCGTTATGGTCATTATGAGTTCTTGGTGATGTCTTTCGGGCTTACTAATGCCCCTGCAGCCTTCATGGAGTTGATGAATGGGATTTTCAAGCCTTACTTAGATACATTTGTGATCGTGTTTATTGATGACATCCTGGTGTATTCTCGGAGTAAGGAAGATCATGAGAAGCATCTGAGGATTGTGCTTGGCCTGTTGAAGGAGAAGAAATTGTATGCCAAGTTTTTAAAGTGTGAGTTCTGGCTCAGTTCTGTGGCCTTTTTGGGACATGTAGTGTCCAAGGATGGGATTGTGGTTGATCCCAAAAAGATCGAGGCGGTTAGAGATTGGACCAGGCCTACTTCGGTGACTGAGATTCGGAGCTTCGTAGGCCTTGCGAGTTATTATCGCCGATTTGTGAAGGGATTTTCATCTATTGCTTCCCATTTGACTAGGTTGACTCAAAAGAATGTGCCTTTCCAATGGTCTGATGAGTGTGAGGCGAGCTTTCAAAAGCTTAAGGCTTTATTGACTTCAGCCCCGATTTTGGCTTTACCAGTGGAGGGAAAGGACTTTACTGTTTATTGTAATGCTTCACGCATTGGCTTGGGATGTGTGTTGATGTAAGAGGGTAAGGTGATTGCGTATGCTTCGAGAAAGTTGAAGGTTCACGAGAAGAACTACCCCACTCATGACTTGGAGTTGGCTGCAGTAGTCTTCGCTTTGAAGATTTGGAGGCATTACTTGTATGGAGTTCATTATGAGGTCTTCATAGATCATCGTAGCCTTCAGCATGTGTTTAGTCAGAGAGATTTAAACTCGAGGCAGCGTAGATGGATGGAGTTGCTCAAGGATTATGATATTACTATCCTTTATCATCCGGGAAAAGCCAATGTAGTAGCTGATGCGTTAAGCCGAAAGGCAATGAGTATGGGCAGCTTGGCGCGTCTGATTGTGGAAAAGCGTCTGTTAGCTATGGAGGTTCAGTGTTTGGTTAATAGTATGGTGAGGCTCGATATTTCAGAACCTGTTAAGGTTCTAGCTTCTGTGGAGCCGAGGTCGTCACTTTTAGAGCAGATTAGGGCCCAGCAGTTTAAGGATGTGAAATTGTGCAAGATTCGGGATAAAGTGCTAAGTGGAGAAGCCAAAGAGACTATTCTTGATCATGAGGGTGTTTTGAGGATTAAAGGGCGCATTTGCGTTCGTAGAGTTGGTGATTTGATTCCGTTGATCTTGAAAGAGGCTCATAGTTCCAGATACTCCATTCATCCAGGAGCAACAAAGATGTATCGTGACTTGAGGCAACACTATTGGTGGGGTAGAATGAAGAGAGACATTGTGGAGTTTGTTGCTCAGTGTTCGAATTGCCAGCAGGTTAAGTATGAGCACCAGAGACCAGGTGGTGTGCTTCAGAGGATGCCCATTCCCGAATGGAAATGGGAAAGGATTGCTATGGATTTCGTGGTTGGTCTTCCGAAGACTTTGGGCAAGTTTGATTCGATTTGGATTATTGTGGATAGGTTGACTAAATATGCACACTTCATTCCAGTTCAGATTACTTATAATGCAGAGAAGTTGGCCAGGATTTACATTCGAGAGATAGTGCGATTGCACGGAGTTCCTATTTCCATAATTTCCAATAGAGGCACTCAGTTTGCGTCCCATTTCTGGAGGACTTTGCAGAAAGAATTAGGAACTCAGTTAGATCTTAGCACCGCGTTCCACCGCAGACAGATGGTCAGTCCGAGAGGACTATTCAGGTGCTTGAGGATATGTTGAGGGCTTGTGTTATTGATTTTGGTGGTCATTGGGACAAATTCTTACCCTTGGCAGAGTTCGCATACAACAATAGCTACCATTCCAGTATTGATATGGCGCCATTCGAGGCTTTATATAGTAGGAGGTGTCGCTCTCCTATTGGGTGGTTTGATGCTTTTGAGGTTCGACCTTGGAGTACAGATTTGCTGAGAGAGTCTTTGGATAAGGTGAAGCTTATTCAGGAAAAGCTTCTGGCAGCTCAGAGTAGGCAGAAGGAGTATGCTGACCGGAAGGTTCGTGATATGGAGTTCATAGTTAGTGAGCAGGTCCTATTGAAGGTTTCACCCATGAAGGGTGTGATGCGATTTGGGAAGAATGGCAAGTTGAGCCCGAGGTTTATTGGCCCTTTTGAGATTCTTCGTCGTGTTGGCGAGGTGGCTTATGAGTTGGCTTTGCCACCAGGTTTGGCAGGTGTTCATCCGGTATTCCATGTTTCCATGCTGAAGAAGTACCATTCAGACGGGTCTTATATCATTCAGTGGGATTCGGTACTATTAGATCAGAATCTATCCTTCGAGGAAGAGCCGGTAGCAATCCTAGATAGGGAAGTGAGAAAGTTAAGGTCCAAAGATATTGCGTCGGTCAAGGTACAGTGGAAGCACCGTCCGATTGAGGAGGCCACTTGGGAGACCGAGGTGGATATGCGGAGTAGATATCCTCAGTTGTTCGACAGTTCAGGTACCCTTTTCTCCATCTTTCCCTTGTCGCTCGAGGACGAGCGACTGATTGATTGGTATATGATGAAACGACCCGTTTGGTCGTTTAGCGCTTTTGGACTCTTTTTTGTTAAAATACCCTTTTCGTAGCTTTAAATGGTATTCCTAACTTGTGGGGATAGGGGCACGGTTATATAATTGATGTGTAAATTTTGGAATATAATTATTTAATGTGTGTGAATAGCTTATTCATAGGAATTTGATTTGCAGTTATATAAGGTATAAGTTGGAGAATTAATTTGGTGGCTAGTGAGCCTAATTTACATTGTTACATATTAGTTGGGTGACTAAGTAATTTGGGTAATTTATAAGAGTGGGCTAGGCCCATTTATTCCTAGTCCACATACTAGAATATGTGATATATTAGGGTGAAAGAATTATTATTGGCTTTTGGGATTAAAAGTTTGCACGAAAAGAAGGAAAAAAGAAAAGAAAACTGCTCACCGTGAGAGGAGAAGTGGCAGTGCAGTTCCCATCAAATACTAGTTCAGGTTAGACAATTGAATTGATTTCTTCACAGTACCCTCCTTTAATTCGTGTGCAGTCCTTGCCTGTATATATTAGAAATTGGTGAAATTTAGAGGTAGCATCAAAAGTTCCAAGCAGAAAGTTTCGGGCATAGAAGTTGCGGTCGACTGAAGCCTCGAATCTGCAAAAAGTTCAGGTTAGAACATGAAATTAATTTCGTCGTATTATTATAGTTATAGTTACATGGAGAGGGGGTGAATTCAAGTCACAAATGATCACTGTTGTGTACTGTTCTCGTTCCTGTGCGTGTCCGTGTAATTGTATAGGTAAAATAAAAGGTGAGGAATTATTTTGTTAGTCAAATAAGGGCATCCACGTGGGGGAGAAATTATTGTCCATGAATAGTTTCTTGTCTTTTTTATTTCATCTTTTGTGGAAGAAAGTTAGCAACCATGATTTGATTTTAGTCAAAGTAAGGACACAATGTGGGGCTATCACTAGGTAATAATAATGGGGCTATCACTAGGTTGTCATGATAATACTAATGGCTAAATGGTTTCTGCAAAGTTCCTACGGAATTAAAGTCTCAATTTTGTAACTTAGGCTACAGTTATAGGAATTTCCTTTCCTCATATTATCATGATTGCACTTTAATTTTAATACATAGGGTATATGTAATTGAATATTTTGGTAGTGAATAATATGAATACCTTTAGAATCATGGTATTTGAATTGTGAAAAGTTAGATTTTTGTTCGAAGTTAAGATATTTGAGTAATTAAAGGTTTCGAGTCCTAATCCTAAGAAAGGAGAATTAATGATTTGATAGTATATTTATGGATGAAATTGACCAATTTTAAAAATATATGATCCTTAGATAATGGGTGAAATTATTTTTCAATAAAATTTCAATCTTTCCCTTGTGGGCCCAAGGCCACCAATCCTTAGATTCGTATTCTAACGTAGATCACATACTTTATAGATTTTGATCGTTCAGAGGCTCTACACGAAGGGAAGGCAATAGTTTGATTGTTCGTGGCACCCGCTCGGCATTGAGGTAGGTTACGGTCTACTTTAGTTAGACTCTGATTAGAGAATCGTATGTAGTTGTAGAAAGTGACGGGGATAGCATGATAGGCCTTCGGGCATGAAGTGGAGGTGAATTCCAATTAGGTTGGTTTTGTCAGCTGTTATGTGGGCTTGTCGCCAAATGTATTATTTCCGTGATTATCACTTGTTTATATCTCCGTCACATACTAGTTCACTCATCACATGAAAAGCAATGGTAATATTGATAATTGAACAGTGGACAGTAATATGACTAGTACTTGTTGATTTATATTGGTGATATTGTTGAGACTAATATCATGCATGGCATGCTTTCCATATTATTGTTGTGATGATTGGTGAGGTGAGTGATTGAGAGACTCCGGGGTCTTTGCCGGAGATGGAGAGTGACAGAGAGACTCCGAGGTCTTTGCCGGAGATTGAGAGTGATTAATAGCCTCCGAGGTTTCTGCCGGGTCCCCCATGGGTCATGGCTTTGAGGCACTGCCCTTAGCATGTGTGTACGAGAGTGGAGTGAGAGAGGTGACTATTGCATTGCATTGCATCCATCCACTCATATATTTGACTGATCATTTGGTGAATTATATCTGTCTTGGTTGATTTCATGATTCCTTTACACTTTACTTGTATATGATACGTGACCATACCTGTTTGCTCTATATGCTACTTGTTGGTTTCAACTTCTTCATGCGTTATCTAATCATTGTCGGCCTATGATGCTTACCGGTACAAGTGTTGTACTGATACTACTCTTGCTGCACTTTTGTTGAGTGCAGAGTACGATCCAGGTTCCAGTTCTACACCCCGTGGCTGATACGCGAGGGTGACATCTTTCAGTCATTTAGGGTGAGCTACTTGGTCATCTGTGGCCCCTGAAGGACCTCCTCTATTTATTTCTGTTTTTGTATTCGACAGACAATATGTAGCCTTCGGGTATTTTCAGACTTCTATTCCGTACTATGTTAGCGCTCTTGTACCCTTTGACCAGATTTTGGGGTTGTCGTGATATTTCTAGTTATGATAAGTATTTAAGACTGGATAACTTATTCTTATTCAATTTTCCGCTTATTTAACTGGTTAATAGTAATGTGGTTCGCCTACTCGGAGGGATAGTGTAGGTGCCACCATGACTCGCGAATTAGGTCGTGACATACGATTACTTATAAATATCGTATGAATTATGAAATGGTCCTTTCATCTTTAGGATCAGCAGAATTTCAACATTTTTATCCTGCTACAAGTAAAAAAGTTTATAACTTTTCAAAATTATTATAAAAAAGATTTTCTCTCCAAATGAGTGGGAACTCAGTACTTTAAAGGAAAAGGATTATATCCATCTTGAACAAAAGGTTCCAATCAAATTTAATTATTGGGATTATGTTGAAGCTTTTAATAAAGTCTTTTTATATGAAAATCCTAATAAGAAGCACTCATGGTTCATAAAACTGTGTGCCGATGTTTATAAACAAGGAATTGCAAATTAGTTTTGCCAATGGTAGATCAATTATGGCCCAACTACAAAGATTTTACCAGAACCATTCAAGAGTTTATATACTGAATGGGTTGAAGTTTATCCCAAGATTATAGATTTGGAAACTAATAATATTTTCTTTGAAAGAATAGCTAATATGTATTTCTTCATAGAATTCTCTATCCCATGGATAATGAAATGGTCTGTGGAAGTGGGTAATACCCCCGCACAATATACCTTGTCTTCACAGGATTTTTTTATACAAAATTCTGGAAGAAATTACTCCAAAAAACAAATGATGGAACCATTCCAGGACAACAGTTAATAGACCAGATTGAAACTACTATTGCTAGTTACAGGGAATCAATAAATTCCAGACAAAAGGAAGTTCCTAGCCCTTTCTAGCACCTTGCACGAAGAATCCAAATGAAAAAAGGGATTATATCCCAAGAAGAAATGATTGCTCTTTATATGGAGGAATTTAAAAAAGATTTATCTAGAAATCTTGAAGTTGATATCTCTCAAATTTCCCCAGACATATCTATGGCATCGATTGGTCATACCACCGACAATGAAGAAAATGAGGAACAAGATGAAGAAGGAAATAAAAAAACAGGTGATAGCCATGTTTTAGCTGGAGAATCTCAAAGTCCTGATCATACGGAGGACTTTTCACAATTTTTGGCACAATTCAACAGCCAAAAGGAAGAATCTTCCAGCACCGCAAAACATAAAGGCAAGACCAAAAAGAAGTGATAAGGTGGACCCCGCCACAAAGAATCAACTTTTATAAAATCATAGCTTTAATAAAGCAAAGTAGTTTATTTTATTTAATTATTGTACTTTTACTTTATTAAAGACAGCCTTTTCCTTTTTCTTTGTCGGCCAAACTGTTGTTATTATTCTTGCTCATTAGAAGTAACTATAATAATAGTCACCACGCTAATTACTACCATTATATTTCATAGTACTAGTATTATTATTTGGAAGTATCTTCATATGTATATTTTCTAGTTATAATATTTATATTTTATTTTATCTATATATATATATATATATATATATATATATATATATATATATATATATATAGTAAATACTATGTGTTATAATTGTAAAGTGATTAAGTTATTAAGATGAGGAAGCCCAAAAAAGAAATGTTTTGAGGTGCGAAAAGACCATATTTTTGCAGCCCACTCATTTTTGCTCATACAATTATCAACTAAGCCCAAAAGGAAAATATTTCAGACAGCCCACCAGCAAATCTATCAAATTGAGCCCAAATAACCTAAATAAGGCCCAAACCTGGAAGCCGCTTTAACCATTTTCTTATCATATTTTACAAGAAAAAGAGGCTAGGGTTTCCTAAATATCATCACTTCCTATGCAGCCACCCTCTCCCCTTGTCCTTTTTGATGAAATTTCACCATATCCATCCCTCACCAACAGTCTATGCCTCACCAATTCACCAACAGTCTATGCCTCACCAGTTCTAGTTCTCATTTTGTTGGTGGAGTAGTAGTGGATCTAAGACCTCAAAGCCCCATTCACTGCTCCCGTGGAAGGTAACATCGCCCTTTATTTTATTCTCTTTCTATTTTGTTAAATCTGTAATATGAACCTTATATGTCGTGTTTAGGAGTTTTATTGTTTCTGTGTAAAAAACCCACTAATATTTGTTTAATTCCTGACGATGCGTTATTTTAAAACCATCTCATTCTCTGTTTGTTGGAGGTTACTCCTAAAATTATTTAAAAATTTGCACTTTTGCGTCCTTTTCACTTTTATTGGAAATCTATAGATGATTTAAAATATAGAGAGGTTTGATGAAAAACTGAAATTCTATCCTAGTTTACTTTCATTATTCTAGTGTTAAACTTTATGATTTTTCCCTCTGTTAAAATTTGTTTTGAGTCTCCATGGATAGTTAAAAAAAGACTGTATGTTTCAAAGTAAAACTTGTGACGTTAGTCGTAGTATTTTCATCTAAAGCTTATCTGTTTAGTACGTTGTATGTGGATTTTGTGTAATCCTTGTTTGTAAAAGTAGAGACCATGTAGGTAACAATGTAGTTTTAAACTAAATGGCTTAAGATGCTCAGTTCGTGTTTTCACCTCGCTGGCTTGCACGGTAAGGCTCGATTAAGAACCTGCTCTTTGTTTCGGGTTGCTGTGTTTCTCTTAAATCCTTGCATTTAGAAGCTAGGTCCAATTTTGATCTACTTTTCATTTTGCACTGTTTCATTGTTTATGATAAGTAAAGCTAATTCCTTGATATAAATTTCAAGAGTATTATATATGTTAGTTAAGTGTTTAAATGGTCTTACTGTTTGCTTTTTCTCACATTTGTACTCACTGCTAATATATGCATGTGTTAGTTGAAAATTCATATTAGTTCAATTTTGCCCTAGTATACAGTTTTCTTATGTTTGAGAATTAAATTATTTCTCCTATTCCTTTTCTTTGCCTTCATATTTTTGTTTACATGTATACATGGGAGCAAACACGGAGTCTTAACACAAGACTCTCGTCACCCCGACGATAAAGTCGATTACTACCGCTATATATCTTTATTTAGGATTTTCCTTGATCTCTTGCACTGTATAAACAGTGAAAGTGAAAGAATAACAGAGTCTTCATTTTTGGCGATCGATTGAAGCTGTTCAATAAGCTGCTTTAGTTATTTTAATTACTTTTTATCATTGTTACTTCAAAAAATTTATCGCTTTCAGTTCATCTCAATTAGAACTGAAACAGTAGCTTATTTCCATGACTAAGTCCAAACTGGAAGACTTTTAAAATAAGTGTTTTGATTAACTCTTAATTAATTTTTTCGGTGATACCTAATCCTTGTAATCAAGGATGTTTCTTACTGAATAGTAATGCTGAAATAGTCATAGAAAATGGCTTTTGCGGTTATATAACTCAATGTTTTGTTATTTCACAACTTGGAAAACATCTTTTGTAATTTTAGATGTGGTGAATATGTTCCACTCAACTTTGAGTCAAGAGTATTTTTTTAATCTTTTTCCACTCAACTTTAAGTCAAGAGTATTTTGTTTATGTATCATCTTTCTTTAATCAATCTAAGTCCGGCCAGTTAACCGTTTTAATACGGATCTTAAAGGGTGCTTAACACCTTCCCTTTAGGATTAATTGAACTCTTACCTAGAATGTTAAGTTTAGTAGACTTTAAATGGAGTTAATATTGGTAACCGGTAGGTGTCCTAATTCACCTTTAAAATAACTAGGTGGCGACTCCTTAAATTAATTAATTAATTTAGGAATCACCAATATGTTGTACTTTAATTTAACCCAGTTAAAATGGGGTATAACAGCTTGGCGACTCCGCTGGGGACATTTAGGTTATAACCATAATGGGCTTAACTAATCACTTTTAAGGTTTTATGTGTTTACTTCGTTTGTTTTTACTATGAACTTTTATATGTGCTATTAACTGTTTTTATGATATAAAGTGCTCATGTGTTACTGTTTTATACAATGGCATACTGTTTCACTTCTCCACTTCTGGAAATTCACACAATCACACGTGCACGCGAGGTGTGTTTTGCGCACCCGCGAAATTCTTTCAATTTACCCAAGTTAGGAGAGTTGGCATATGTGCGGGGTGTCCGAATTTCTGCGTGACCGCGTAGCCTTCTCACTCGAGTAGTCTGCTCGGGAACCTTGTGTCTAATGAACCCACTCTTAGTCTACCTAGCGTTGAGCGAAACCACAACCTTGTAAGAAACATGCATCAATTTAAACCTAGGAAGTTTAATACCCTTGGCGTATTGAGTTCATTAGTCAACCTTACCAAATATTCAAATGAGTCTACGACTCTAAGTGACACTATTCACGATTTATATGCATTATTTGAAGGACAAATGTGTCGAATATGTGGACCTAGTACTCTATAAATAGATATTTTTAGTAAAACTAACATTTTGTTGCAGGTTGCTGTGGAGCATCTAATTAGTGACGAATGTTTGAAGACAATTAAGGGAATTAGTAGAAATGAAGGACTAAATAGATTGGATTAGCTTTGAATTATGTTACTCATGTAATAAATTTTTATTTGAGTATGCTCATTTTCTTGTAAAATAATTTTAAGGAGAGTTATAGAATGGTACATAAAAGATATGTTTGTCCTTCAAATATTCGTTAGGCCCACCTCTGGCACAAAGAGGTCCCTTGCATTATAGAACGCGATATATTGTGTAATAATGTGTTTATGCGCAATTACATGTCCCTATTGTATACTGACTCGTTTTCTTTTTCTTTTCTTATTTTATCTTTTAAACTTATTTTCAAAACAAAAGGTTGACTTGTGCTAAAGGGGAACTGGCGGAGCATCCATATTTCACAAGGTCTAAAGCCAATAAATCAGACACTGACTCGTCACTAATCACCTGGTTAACTAAAAAGACTCGTTCTAAAATGGAGCAAAGTTTGATCAATGCAACCACTTCATCTGAGCCACCTCCTAGTTTACCTATCTCGAGTGATCCCACCTCCTCAAATGAATTAGAAACATATTCGGAGACCATTGCTCGTCTAGAGCAACGAGTTATTGAACTAAGTCGCATGGTGCTTCAAAATAGATCATTTTCTCAAACTTCGCCACATATGACTCCATCTCTTGGAGTTCGTCAGACTTTGCCTATGCCACCTCTATTCTCAAACTTGGATGAACTTAACCAAGAAAACTATTTTACCACTTCTCAACCAGTCCATTCTGAACCCCTCGCCCAACCAATTACTCAAACCGGTCCATTCTGAACCCCTCGCCTAAACAGTTACTCAAAATAATCCTCCCTTGTTCACAGTCACTCCTTCAAAGGCTCAGTACATACCGCTGGAACATGATGTTACCAATACGCATCAAGTTCAGCCGGTATATATTTATGCCACAGCTCTATCTATAACACAAACCCAAGGACTATGTCGCCCGAATGTTGATCATTATGTTGAAGCCGAAAAAGAGGCAAGGGCGGTTAATGATGAAATGATAAATAGGAAGCTCAAAAGTTCGGAAGATGCTATGAGAAGTCTGCGCGGACTCGATAGTAACCAAAGCGTGAGATATGAGGAGTTATGTGCATTTCCTGAGGTAGAGTTGCCACCAGGTTTTAAGATTCCAAAATTTGAACGTTTGATGGGTCGGGAAACCCTTTCTTCCATTTGAAAGTTTATTGTGAAAAGTTAATTGGTGTGGGGAAGAATGAAGGGATAAGAATCAAATTGTTCAATCAGAGTTTGAGTGGGAAAGCTTTGCAGTGGTACTCTAAGCAAGACATAACTAAATGGCGTACTTGGGATGACTTGGCAAATGCTTTTGTGGATCATTACAAGTTTCATGTTGAGATCGCTCCTGACAGAATTTCAATTACAAAATTAAAGAAGAAGTCAACCGAATCATTCCGAGAATATGCTATACGGTGGAGGGAAGAAGCATCTAGGGTACACCCGCCCATAGAGGAAACAGAAATGGTTACTTTCTTCATTCAAGCACTAAAACCGGAGTACTATGAACGTTTGGTTACAATGGACGGAAAAACTTTTGCAGAAGTGACCAAAGCTGGAGACATGATTGAAGATGGCACTAAGACAGGGAGAATAACAAGTCTAGCGGCATTACAGTCTACTAGTAAGGCCATACAAACTGGTGCTCTCGAAAATGGAAAGAAAAAGGAAAAGGAAAGCGGCGGCGATAATGGCTCTAAGCACCTCATACCACCATCAACAACCTCCATAGTACCAGTCTAACGCTCTCCACTCACAATATTTTCAATATTCACCACATCCATACAACCAAGCTTTGCCTCAATCACAACAAAGTTCATACCCCATCTATAACACACAATCAATATACCGAGCTCCATGACCACCGACATACCAAGCTCCACCACCACAATTTCATCATCCAAACAATGCATCCAAACCTCGCCTAAATAGACCTTTTCGCAATTTTACACCATTAGGAGAGCCGTTGAGCATTTTTTTTAAAGACTGCAAGCTTCAGGCTTATTGTATCCTATGGAGGGTAGAATTCTAGATCCACTACCTAGAAGTTTTGATCCTACTAAAACATGTGCATACCATTCGGGGGTAAAAGGTCATTCCACTGATCGTTGTTACGCATTGACACACAAGGTTGAAGATCTTACTAAAGCAAAATAGATCATGGTCAAACAACAGGCACCAAATGTGGACAACAATCCACTCCCGACCCATGATGGAGCCTCGATAAATATGATTGGAGTAGATGAAAGTGATGACGATCCAGCCAAATTTATAGTGCCTATGGATAGCGTGAAAGATCATGGTCTTGTAGCCGTTGCTTCTCCGGCTATAGTGGTAAGAGGTTTTGTACCTGTCGAGATATTAGGAGCTTCATCAACACCTGTGGAAGTAGTTCAAGCACCAAATCAATTGCCAGTGCTCGATACTAAAGTTGTACTATGGAATTATCAACAAGCTGTGATGGAATGTCGAGGAAAGAAAACGATCATTGACAAGACTAAGATGTCAGGAATGACAAGGTCCAGAATGTGCTATACCCTGGAAGAGCTAGCTAGATTGAGGCAAACTAAAGAAAGAAATGTGCCTCCAAAAAGGGCTGTGACAGAAGCCGAGGCAGAAGAATTTTTTAGAAAGATTAAGGCCAGTGAATACTCAGTTGTGGATCAGTTGAAAAAGACCAATGCCCAGCTTCGTATCGTCTCTTTGTTTTTAAGTTTGGATGTACACAGAAATGCACTCTTGAAGATTTTGAGTGAAGCATATATTCCGACTGAAACAACTAGTAAGACATTAGATGAAATGGTTGGGCGCGTGCTTGACGGTCATCGAATCAGCTTTGATAATGAAGAACTGCCACCAGAGGGATGCAGTCAGAACAAAGTACTCCATATAACTGTCAAGTGTCGTAAGATGTTCATCTCTAAAGTGTTGATTGATGGAGGCTCTGGACTTAACATTTGTCCACTAACAATTAAGTTTAACGAAGATCGGATATGATATTAGCGAGCTGAAGACAACTGATATTCGAGCATTTGATGGGGCTCAAAGGCGTCCTATTGGAGAAATATAGTTGAACGTGCTGATTGGACCTGTTGAGTTCATTATGGATTTTCAAGTACTTGATATCTCCACGACATACAACATGTTATTAGGAAGACCATGGATCCATCTGGCTGGAGCTGTGCCATCTACTTTGCATCAGACTGTCAAATTTGAGTGGAATCAACAATAAATATGCATACAAGGAGAAGGTGATGTATCCATCTATCGAGAGCAATCTATCCCATTCATTGAGGCAACTAGAGGGTTTGATAGAACTACATACCATGTGTGGGAGGTTGTAAATGTTACTAGAGTGGGTGAATGGAGTCAAACTCAAGAATTGAAAATGTCATGCGTCGCAATCATGGTTGCAAAGGAAATACTAAAAAATGGGTACCAACCTCGATTTGGGTTAGGGAAGACATTAAATGGGTGGCTTGAGCCTGTAGTCCTGCCTGCACAACAGTTTAAATTTGGCTTGGGATATGAACCAACTGAAGAAGAAGTGAAGGAAGCACGGGGGAAAAAGGGAAAGGAGATTTGCTTGCCAAAACCCATTCCTACTGTTGTTCAAACTTTCTTAAAACCTGCCATCTACAAAACTTCAGTTATGACTGTTGAAATTGCCTATGATAATATTGTGGAAGGTGTCAAGAACTTGTTTGTGGAAGATGAAAATGATCATGTTGTGGTAATTAACGACGTTGCCTTATGGGTTGCCGAACCAGGATCTGAGTTGAAGAATTGGATTTGCATCTCAGCCCCGATTCACCAGGAGTTTTAGTAGTTTAAGTTTAAATTTCCTTTTGTAATAGGTCGGAGGCATAAGCTAGAACCTTTTATTTTTTTTTTGTCATGTCGCCTCTATGTTATGTTACGGCATTTCTAAATTAGGACTTTTCATTTATTGTAATGAACTACGTTTGGCCTGACTTCCTTTTGGATACGTAGGCAGCCCATGTCGGGTTCGGCCACTCTTTTTAAAGTATGTCGGTGTCTTTATTTTGTATGTGTGAACTACGTGTGACCTGATTTCCTTTTGGATACGTAGGCAACCCACATCGGGCTCGGCCCTAAAAAAAACTCAAAAAGTTCTTATTTTTATCCACGAACTACGTCTGGCCTGATTCCTTTGGGATACGTAGGCAACCCAAGGCGGGTTCGGCCCCTCTATTAAAAAATTTCAATGTCTTTGGTTTGTCCAACCATTTTAGTTCCTATAAGATACATAAGGATTTTTGCATAAAGTTTTGGTCTTCCCATTGTTTAAATTCATGTGTCCTAGTATCTTGAAACTGGGACAAATTTTTGAAATCGGTCAAATCGCTTCCAAAAATTTTCATTATAACTTCTCACTTTTCAACTGCTTAGAACCAAGCGACTCTAGGACTAGAAACTGGGGCAATGTTTTTAGAAGTAGCACAAAAGTGGTCTTAAATTTTCAATGATTTTAAATAAAGTCCGTCCATATCTTTCTAAAAATGTTGATAAGTTTGAATTCGAGTCTTCACAATCATTTTATCTATTAGGTCCACTAAGTATTCCCTTTTGAAGTCATCGAAATCTCATTACTCTTAATGTCAAAAGATATTCTTTATTACTTATTACTAAAACTCCTTGGCAAAGGAAAATATCTAGCCCCGAAGAACGTGGAATCGACCTAAACAAGAATCGATTGAAGGACCAAGTTCCCCGACAAGCACAAGTCAACCAGTTTTCTTTTAAAACTCACAATTTTTCTTGGATGAGACAGGCTTAAATTAATAAATGTGGACGTGATCAAGGATTTAGCTTTCTTCAAAGGGTAAAATTCTTCGGTGCGGATGTGAATATAGCTTGCTCTAAACGTTGGACGTTGTTCAATCCTTCATCAAATTTTCATCGCAATAGTGGAAATGGATGTATCTTTCCAACCAAGGGCTGCGAGCGTAAAATTCCTCAAACACAACTATTTACATAATTTGTCAATGACACTTGTTTCTAGCTTATGGCATTTCCCGATGGATCGAGGACACTTGATCGTAGATCTACTATTCTACAAAATGAATACAGACGTGGTCATGTATTAAGAGTTTGAATTCATCAATTTTTTCATCATTTTATACATATTTATTTATTCAAGTCGCTAACAAGTTTTTCTTTAGAATTTGGTATTTCGTACGTTGACGGGAGCAAAGTCTTGCATCATATGTCAAATCGTGGAGGCAATTGTATATTTAACTTCCTTCATAACAGAATGTGGATTAGGATATGAAATTATATTTCTTCACAAATGGTTTTGTGGATGTGGAAGTAGATTTTTTGCATTGTAGAGTTTGTTGATATAAACGTGGATATACATTTCTACATTACAAATTTTGAAAGCGGACATGGATTTAGATTTCAGTATCGTGGATTATGTGGACGTGGATTTATTTTTTGCATTGTGGATATTGTGGACATGGACGTAGATATATCTTTCTGCATTATGAGCATTGTGGACGTGGACGTGTATTTATCTTTCTTGCATTATAAATTTTGTGAAAGTGGATGTGGATTTACATTTTTGCACTAATGACTTCATGGATGTGGATGTGGATTTACGTTTTTGCATTGTGGATTTTGGGCATGGACGTGGATTTAAATTTCTGCATAGTGAATTTCGTGGACGTGGATTTATTTTCTACATTACAGATATCGTGGACGTGGAAATAGATTTATCTCTTTGCACTTAAAATTTGTGGAAGTGGACGTGAATTTATATTTTTGTACCGTGGAATGTGGACGTGGACGTGGATTTGAATTTATATTTATGCATCGTGGATTTTTGTGGATGTGGACGCGCATTCATTTTTTCTACATCATGAGTTTTATGACATGGGCATGAATTTCGTGGATAAGGACGTGGATTAATATTTATGCACTATGAATTTTGTACATATAGACTCGAATGTGGTCATAAATTAGCTCCTCTTAAAAGTGGATGTCATCATGGTTTTAGCTTTCCTTAAAAGGAGACGTGGAAGTAGATTTAGCTTTCGTTAAAGTAAATGTGGATGTTGATTTAATTCCTCTTCAAGTGGAAGCCATAAATTCAATTCACCTCCGAAGTATGATGTGGATTCAACATCCGAAACACAGGGTTACAAGAGTAAACTTCCTCAACCTTATCTTATTTACATATATTTCTTTTTAGCTAACAATTGTTTTTAGCTTGTGGCTTTCCGAAAATGACGAGATTACAGCTGGCATCATACATCAACTTGTGGATCACAATCTTAAGCAGTGAACTGGGGCAATTGCTGAAGGTTGAGTTAAGCTCGTCAGCAAGAGGTCGAAGATCTACTCCCTCACTACATTTCTACAAATCCATGGATCTGTAGGTATTTCAAATTCTTTCAAGTTCAGTCATGTCCGTTTCTCTGAATTCTAAATCGCCTAACCCAGCCTCTCCATAATTCGACACTGTGACAATTTTTGAAAGTGAGTCACCATATCTGCTTGATTCTTATAGAACCCAAAATCATGTAGGCGATTTGAAAACGAAGTTCGACCATAACTTTTTCCGACTTCCCTTTATACCCCACTTTCAAGACCTCTATCACAAATCCTTTCAAGACAACATGTGTTGGTCGGGACAAAATTGGCTACTACGTCAACTTCTTTGCCCGAAAACTATTTCATCATTTCCGGTCAAAGAGGGGCAAGTTGTTGACACCCAATTTTGTCTCACTTTTCCTCTAATCAATTTCTCTGCACTTCCTAGTCATTAATAATCTATTTTTTTTACCTATTAGTGTAATTATTTTCATTGTTAATACAACTACTATATTGGTATAATCGTATGTTGTTATTATTCTTGCATATTAGCAGTAACTATAATAATAATCACCACGCTAATTACTACCTTTATAGTTCATAGTACTAGTATAATTATTCGGTAGTATCTTTATATGTATATTTTCTAGTTATAATATTTATATTTTATTTAGCTATATGTGTATATATATGTGTGTATATATATATATATATATAGTTGTAAATAGTATGTATTATAATTGTAAAGTGATTAAGTTATTAAGATGAAGAAGCCTAAAAAATAAATGTTTTGAGGTAGGAAAAGATCATATTTTTGCAGCCCACTCATTTTTGCTCATACAATTATCAACTAAGCCCAAAAGGAAAATATTTCAGACAGCCCGCCAGCAAATCTATCAAATTGAGCCCCAATAACCTGAATAAGGCCCAAACCCGGAAGCCGCTTTAACCATTTTCTTATCATATTTTAAAAGAAAAAGAAGCTAGGGTTTCCTAAATCTCATCACTTCCTATGCAGCCACCCTCTCCCCTTTTCCTCTTTGGTGAAATTTCACCATATCCATCCCTCACCAACAGTCTATGCCTCACCAATTCTAGCAAAGGTTTATCCCTCCTTTGGCCTTTTCTCCAACGTTCATCTCTGGCACAAAATTTGGTCAAATGAAAAAGCCAAATAAGTTTTGGAAGAAATCTTCATTTTCAGAGATTTGATTCTCTATTCAAATGATCATTTTCGTTCTTCAAATTCCGCCCAAAAAATGAGAGTTGAAACCCTAGTTCCTCACCTATAAATACCACCTTTAAGATCTGAGCCGAGGGACCAAGATTGGAAAACGATAAAAATCTCTTAACTCTTGTCTATCTACTTTAGTTATTTACAAGTTCTAGTTCTCATTTTGTTGGTGGAGTAGTAGTGGATCTAAGACCTCAAAGTCCCATTCACTGCTACCGTGGAAGGTAACATCGCCCTTTATTTTATTCTCTTTCTATTTTGTTAAATCTGTAATATGAACCTTATATGTCGTGTTTAGGAGTTTTGTTGTTTCTGTGTAAAAAAATCACTAATATCTGTTTAATTCCTGACGATGCGTTATTTTAGAACCATCTCATTCTCTGTTTGCTGGAGGTTACTCCTAAAATTATTTAAAAATTTGCACTTTTGCGTCCTTTTCATTTTTATTGAAAATCTGTAGATGATTTAAAATATAGAGAGGTTTGATGAAAAACTGAAATTCTATCCTAGTTTACTTTCATTATTCTAGTGTTAAACTTTATGATTTTTCCCTTTGTTAAAATTTGTTTTGAGTCTCCATGGATAGTTAAAAAAAGACTGTATGTTTCAAAGTAAAACTTGTGACGTTAGTCGTAGTATTTTCATCTAAAGCTTATCCATTTAGTACGCTGTGTGTGGATTTTGTGTAATCCTTGTTTGTAAAAGTAGAGACCATGTAGGTAACAATGTAGTTTTAAACTAAATGGCTTAAGATGCTCAGTTCGTGTTTTCACCTCGCTGGCTTGCACGTTAAGGCCCGATTAAGAACCTGCTCTTTGTTTCAGGTTGTTGTGTTTCTCTTAAATCCTTGCATTTAGAAGCTAGGTCCAATTTTGATCTACTTTTCATTTTTCACTGTTTCATTGTTTATGATAAGTAAAGCTAATTTCTTGATATAAATTTCAAGAGTATTATATATGTTAGTTAAGTGTTTAAATGGTCTTACTGTTTGCTTTTTCTCACATTTGTACTCACTGCTAATATATGCATGTGTTAGTTGAAAATTCATATTAGTTCAATTTTGCCTTAGTCTATAGTTTTCTTATGTTTGAGAATTAAATTATTTCTCCAATTCCTTTTCTTTGCCTTCTTATTTTTGTTTACATGTATACATGGGAGCAAACACAGAGTCTTAACACAAGACTCTCCTCACCCCGACGATAAAGTCGATCACTACCGCTACATATCTCCATTTAGGATTTTCCTTGATCTCTTGCATTGTATAAACAGTGAAAGTGAAAGAATAACAGAGTCTTCATTTTTGGCGATCGATTGAAGCTGTTCAATAAGCTGCTTTAGTTATTTTAATTACTTTTTATCATTGTTACTTCAAAAAATTTACCGCTTTCAGTTCATCTCAATTAGAACTGAAACAGTAGCTTATTTCCACGACTAAGTCCTAACTGGAAGACTTTTAAAATAAGTGTTTTGATAAACTCTTAATTAACTTTTTCGGTGATACCTAATCCTTGTAATCAATGATGTTTCTTACTGAATAGTAATGCTGAAATAGTCATAAAAAATGGCTTTTGGGGTTATATAACTCATGTTTTGTTATTTCACGACTTGGAAAACAACTTTTGTAATCTTAGATGTGGTGAATCTGTTCAACTCAACTTTGTGTCAAGAGTATTTTTTTAATCTTTTTCCACTCAACTTTAAGTCAAGAGTATTTTGTTTATGTATCATCTTTCTCTATTAAAAAGAAGTTCAAAGTTTAGCTTCCCCTGAAAAAAGAAAAATGACGTTTTTTTGGAAATCTTTGCTCACTTTGTTCAAGTGCATTTTTCAAAGTTAATGTCTTTAAATCCAATAGTTGGTGGTTCTTTAAAAAACATGACCTGTAACTTGATTTACAAAGTTTTCAACGACATTCTTAGCCTTATTTAATCAATCTAAGTCCGGCCGGTTAACCGTTTTAATACGAATCTTAAAGGGTGTTTAACACATTCCCTTTAGGATTAATTTAACTCTTACCTAAAATCTTAGGTTTAGTAGACTTTAAATGGACTTAATATTGGTAATTGGTAGGTGTCCTAATTCACCTTTAAAATAACTAGGTGGCGACTCCTTAAATTAGTTAATTAATTTAGGAATCACCAATATGTTGTACTTTAATTTAACCCGGTTAAAATGGGGTATAACACATATCTGCAAAACAAAACAAAAATTAATATCTATGGCTTATCTAAACTTATTTAAATAAAGTTAAAAATTATGGGTTATAGCAAGTGTATGTGCAGAAAAAGTCTATGATTCTTTTAACAGATAAATTAAATTGAAGCTATCCAAAATCAGATTTAACTATAAGTGATATGATTCTATAATAAATCTATAAATTTTCATTTCGTACTTTTATTTACTGAATTTGTAATTATTTTAAAGTTTTAAAATAAAATTAAAAGTTATCCAAAATCAAATCTATATATCTATATCTTATTCAATTATAAATCTATTATATTTATTGACTTTTGTAAAAATTGGTTTTTTAAACAAACAAAATAAAGAATAAAGCAAAGAAGATTAGGGGAATATTAGCTAAAAATTGATTAGTATGTCTTATTTAAATATATTGTGCTTATTTTTCATTTATAAATTTAAAAAATGTATAGATTCTAAGTTTAACTTAAAATCTTAGTCAATTGCTTAAGATTACTTTTTTTTTCTTATTCAATAGAATTGAAATCTTTTTGCTTTTTTTTTTTTGGTCAAATATGGAAATTTTATTCAACCAAGTGTGCCTGTACATAGATCCGCCAGTTCCTTTTGGACTATAGGACCTGGACCTCAAGTAATTACCTCTACTGTTCTAAGAATACGACTGCATCCTATACAGAGTAGACTAATTTCTAAATAGGAAAACTGTTAAGTTTTTGCAACATAAGTTGCCACTTCCTCTGGTAGTTGCCCTTGATGTGCAATTGCAGGGCAATCTCCTTTACCCGTTGTGAGCTTTTTTGTGATACCCTTTGAAACCTTCTGCAATTTCTCGCGATCCAGACATTGTATATAGCTGCAGCAAACAAAAACTTTAATATCTCTGCTCTAGCTCGGTTGTGTTTCATCTGTTGTGCCAGCCAGTTGACTTCATCTTCCCACTTTGTAAGCTGTCTGTTAATACACATCCACCTCAATAAGGAGTGCCAGATATGGCATGAATACGCACAGTCAAATAGCAGATGATCAAGAGTCTCATCTCTGCCTGAGGTACACAGTACACATTTTTTATCCACTTTAATGCCCCATTTCTCCAGCCTGTCGACAGTGGCCAGTCGTCGTTGAATAGCAAGCCAAGTAATAAATTTGTGTCTTGGCACACTGCTTGCTCCCATTGTAATTCCTTTCCAGGTCACCTTCGGCCATTGAGGTAGAAAAGATTGATATGCTTTTTTTATACTAAATTTACCTTTGTGACAGTGGCTGTGTAGAGCAGCTAAGGTGTTAGTCGTATCCAACCACTTCCTTGCATCAAATATTTTCCTCACAAGTCAACTAGCTTGTGGTGGGGTTAGCATCTCATCCAGGTTTCTCTTCTTGATGTAAAAACTATGAATCCACTGGATCCACATTGTATCTTTTTTAGCAGCCAAAGCCCAGAGTAATTTGCAGATAGCAGCCCTATTCCATTGATACACATCTGTGATATTGAGACCCCCAGCTGACTCCGGTAAACATAATCTCTCCCATGCTACCAGTGCTCTCCTAGATGTATCAGAATTCCCAGTCCATAGAAAAGTTCTACACACACTAGTGATCAGCTTAGTGATTTTCTTTGGTAACAAGAATACTTGTGCCTAGTATGTTTGCATCTCGAAGAGGACACTCTTTATGAGTTGTAGTCGACCTCTATAAGAAAGAAATTTTGTGGTCCAGCATTTAATTCTTGCCACCATCTTCTCAACTAAAGGCATACATTGTTGGATATTTAACTTCTTTGATGAAAGTGGCACCCCGAGATATTTGAATGGAAGCTCACCCACAATGAAGTGCATCTCATCCACAATTTGATCCTTCACTTCCTGAGTTACCCCTACCAGATAGATAGAACTTTTCTCCATGTTGGCCTGAAGGCCTGAGACCTCAGAGAAGTGACTAAAAGCTTCCATCATCAGTCTGATAGACCATTAATCAGCTCTACAACACATCAACAAATCATCAGCAAAGCAAATATGAATTAGTTGCATTTCTCACACCTGGGGTGATAATTGAAATCAGGTATATGTCTGGGCTGCTTGAGTGATCTATTGAGATACTCCATAGCCAGGACAAACAAATAAGGTGACATCGGGTCACCTTGCCGAAGCCCCTTTTTGGCTTGAAACTGTGGAGTTAAGCCACCATTTATGATCAGAGAGTATCTTACTGTTGTAACACATACCATGATGAGCTATACAGACTTCATAGGAAAGCCAAACTCAAACAACATCATCTTTAGGAAACACCACTCCACTGAGTCGTAGGCCTTTCTAATATCTATCTTCACCATACACCTAGGAGAAACACCTTTATGAGAATAACCTTTGATAAGTTCATGAGCTACAATCACGTTGTCAAGAATACTCCTTCCTTCAATAAAGGCTGACTAGGAGGATCCCACTAAGTAATCCACCACATTTTTTAATCTGGTAGTGATAACTTTTAAGATCAATTTATAAATTGTCGTGCAGCAGGCTATTGGTCTAAATTCTTTGACATATGTGGGGTTTGGGACTTTTGGAACTAGTGTGATAGTAGTACAATTTATCTCTTGCAGCATCTCCCCATTACAGAAGAAGTCTAGGACAGCCTCTATTACATCCTTTCCTACTAAGCTCCATTGGTCTTTAAAAAATTCAGCAGGGAACCTATCCTCGCCTGGAGCTTTGTCTAGGGGCAGGTCCTTGAGAGCCACTAGAATTTCCTCCCTTGTAACCTCCTGAACAAGTTCCCTTCTGTGCTCATGTTTGAGGCAAGGACCATCCCTTGCTATGTCCACATTGATACTAGGAAGTTCTGCTTTTCTTGTTCCCAGAAGGTTAGTGAAGAAATTCAGAAATTCACTTTGTATTTGTGCTGCGGCAGTAAATGTTTCCCTTTGATCATTGTTGATTGCTGCAAATCTATTTCTAGCTTGTCTTTCTTTGAGGGATGTATGGAAAAACTTTGTATTGGAGTCCCCATATGCTATCCATGTTGCCCTCGATCTTTGTCTGAGTACCCTTTCATAGATATTAGACCATTTTTCTAGTTGTACTATGGCCTCTTTTTCTGCATTTATGAGTTGAGTGTTGTAAAGGTCTGTGCTGAGCTGATTCTGTATATGCTCTAACTGGCTTCACATCTCCTCTAGTCTTGTATCCAGCCCATTCATTTCTCTATTCATCTGTCTTGCCCTCTGTGCTATTAGTCTCAGCTTTTGCCATACTCTATACATTGCATACCCCGGTATATGTTGTTGCCATGTGGTTTCTACAAGCTGCTTGAACTGCTGATTTTGCAAAAGCACATTGTACAGCCAGAAAGGCCTCTTTAAGTTCTGCCTACTAACCTCAGTGTTTACCAAAATTGGGAATGGTCCGAACACTCTGGTGTATGATATAAGGCAGTGAGATCACTATATTGCATGAACCATTGGCAATTGCCAAAGATCCAGTCAATTAAGCTATAAATCCTACACTCGGGATCCCTCTTGTTACACCATGAGTAGTGACAACCCCTTCTAGTTAGTTGTCCCACTCCAATATCTTCAATATAGTCTTGAAAATCGACTAGTTTAGGAGGATGTACTGGTGCTCCATTAATTCTATCCCCCACAGATAGCAATGTGTTGAAGTCTCCAAGGATCACCCAAGGGTCATTTATACTAGCATTTAGACTCCTTAGCTGGTGTCATAGTGCCTTCCTCTCGACCTCAGTGTTAAGCCCATATACAAATGTCATGGTGCATTTGAAGTAGGAGTCTCTGTCCTCTACAGTACAGTGTACTAGCTGGGAATCAAAGTATAGAACTCTAACTCTAATTTTTTTGTGCTTCCAACAAACCCATATTCTGCCATTTGGGACTGCTGGATAGTCTGTGAATATCTCCCATTCCATACCCATTTGCTTCCTAATCTTAGTTGCATTTCTCTTCTGAACTTTTGTTTCCAAACACCCTATTAAATCTACTTTATTTTTAAGCAGGAAGGTTTTCAATTCCTTCTGCTTGAAGGGCTTGTTCATCCCTCAAATATTCCATGAGCAAAAAATCATAGGGGGTTGTGTATGACCACCCTTCCCTGTCCCTTGTCACCCTCTCCACCTTCAGCGATTTTTAGACCAACATTCTAATTTTGGCACAAGAATTGCTCTAGTTCAGCAGCATCCGTATTCTTTGCCTTGGATGGAGAAGTATGGACCTCCTTTGTTTTCCCTTTAAGTTGAATTCTCTGGATATTTCCTTCAGTCTTATCAGCGTGTGAATTATTGTCATCAGGAACACCACTAGCCTGAGGAGCTATTTCTACCCCATTTTGCGATAGGACAGTGTCATCATGTCTTGATTTCCATTCCTGCCTGAATCTCTGTCGCTTCTTCTTCCTTTGCTCCACTGCTGGTTTTTCTAGATTCACAGGATTTACCTTACATGTAGCAGTATGATGATCTATTTGCAAACATTCTTGACAATATTTTGGCAATCAATCATAGTCAAGTCTCTGGTCTCTAATTTTCCCTGTTGGAGTTTCAATTAATATAGAGTCAGGGAAAGGTTGGGAGGTGTCCATTTCGATAAGCATTCTAGCATATGACACTCTTTCCCTTCGAGCTGTTAGTTTATCTGTGCACAAGGGTTTCCCCAAACAACTAGCAATTCTTCCAAGGTTTTCAATATCCCAATATTGTATGGGCAGACTAGGGAAAGTTACCCAAATAGAGAGCATCTTAGATGACTCCTCAGTAATTTTGAAGTCCTCCTCCCACTGCTTAACAATCAGGGGTCGACTATTGAACGTATACGGTCCTGTTTTCAACACAGCTTCCTTGTCCTTTTCACTTTCGAATCGATAGATAAAGTAGCCATCTGTATGTAGGAAAACCTGGGGTGTAGCAACAAAATTCCAGACTCCATACACGAACCTCAGCATCTCCTTAAACGTAGGGTTCCCCCCACTACAAACCCCACGAGTGCATCTTGCCATTTTTTCTTTTGTTCCTCAATTCCAGTTGGATTAAGCTTCACTACTTTAATTCCATCCTTAATAGTAGGCGAAAAGTAGTCAAGCTTCTTACCTTGGTGCAATGAGCGGTTCCCTTTCACAATCTCAGCCAGATATGGGGGTTTTATCCTCTCCCGTTCTTCATCTATATTCTTAATCGCACTTGAACCTACTGAAAATGTCAATTTGCGCACCTTCTCAGTTTCTTCTTTTTGCTCTGGGGCTTGAGTCACCTGTGGGTGGGTCGTCACCTTTGGATCCGGTTGAGTTTCCACTCTGACAGAACTGCTCAGTGGGGTACCTTGTGGCTGTCCTATCGTCGTTGATTTTGATCTTTGTAGCACAGTAGGGGCACTGCCTCTGCCCACCATCCATTGCCCGAAGTGAATGGGGGTTAGGGCTTGAGGAACTCCTGATTCAGGCGTAACAGTACGGTCGCTCTTATCTCTCATTGGTGTGGGTGTGGGATCTCTCGGCGGGGTGGGTTCCGACGATGGTGGTGGTGGTGGATTCTTTTTCCTTCCTCGTGCCATTGAAGCTTTTGGCGTACGTTAGCTATCCTGCTTAACGTGCACCGAGAGCTTCATTTTTTCTTTTCCTTTTTCCAATAGTAAAAATGCTAATCTTTTTGCTGCTTTGCTCTGTGAAGGAATATGTGACAATTATATTGGTTAATTATAATAAGGAGTATAAGCCTCAATAATATATATTTGTGTATATGTGTGTAGTAGGCAATGATATTTAACCCAAATGACTTATTACAAAATCACATGACAAGTTTTAAAGTATCATAAACTGAATTTGATTTGAAACATAAAATTTTTAAAATGGAGAAAAAGTTGGAGAAAAATTAATTGAGTGAGTGAGTTTATATTTTGAATTTGATTTGAAACATAAACTTTTTAAAATTGAGTGTTGTTAGATTTTTATTCAATTGAAAGATTAAAAAAAATAGTTTGAAGAGAAAAAAAGATATGAGTAATAATTTGGAATGCCTTAAGTACTAATATGGACTTTTTTTTCAAGGAATATTAATATAGATATGAACAGGTAAATAATGAAAAATAATCTTTGTGAAATAAAATCGCTATGAAAAATAGATGCAAAGACTGTCAATCTAAATATTGAAGCAATTAAATTTGATGTGATATTGTTAATAAGATGCGACCACGCATCGCGCGGGCACTAAAAATAGGAGAGGTGCTTGCAATGTGATTAAGTCAAGTGGCAAGCTAATAACAATCTGGATAATTTTAGGACAAAGTTAATAAAAATTAGGACAAATTTTTTAATAATTGTTATCTTTAATTGATATTAACACTTTAAACTGGAAAATAAAGTTCAAAATTTGAATTTAAAGCTAGCGTCTTTTTAGAAACAAATTATTTAATCAATGAAATTCTCTACTTTTTGTTTCAAGGTACGTACTAACTTTGGAGAGAATTACGGATTTCACGGCTTTGGAGACAAATATGAAAGAAATAAGCACCGATTTATGGCTTTTACGTTAATAAATTCAAGTACCAATTTATGGTTGTTACGATAACAATTTCAATATTTGAAATATTTATACCTTTAACCCTTTCATTTTTCTTTTTTTTTTTTTATCTAGATAGCCATAATTGTAGGATCAGGATAAATAGAACCTAAATAGAATCATAGAATTCTTTCAAATACGTATGTATTGTTTTTTTTAAAATAGATCCATATTTCTAACAACTTATTAATTGTTATGATTTTCAAATTTGAATTTAAATGAAATTTGAAAGATGAAAATATCTTAATTGAGATAAAAATTTGGATTTGAATTTAAATTGATTGACAAAAATATTTGAAATTAAATAGAAAATAATTGAATTGAAAGATAAACTATTTGAATTGAGAGAACAATTTTGAATTTGAATTTGAACTTGAACTAAAAGATAAAATATTTGAATATTCACCTATTATTGTGAGCAAAGATAGTTGCTTTTACCAAATCTTAGAGGTTAGCAACCACTACCATTCCCCCTTCTAATTCCTATCAAATAAGCATTGATTAGTTATAAGCCATGATCAAACGAGGAAACAAAACTATAAATTATAGTGTAAAAATATAGAAGGGCACACTTTCCTAGATGAGAAGGTGTTTTTTTAATTATGACGAGAAAAGTCTTAAATTATATAGTATTACATAACTAAGATATCAATAAATAAATTCAAGAGCCAAAAAATTCAATAATGAACGTCCATGAATAAGTAATATATATATATATATATATATATATATATATATATATATATATATATATATATATATATATTATTTTAAACTCAACCTTTTATAAAATAATAATAATCAAGAATATCAGCAAATTTTATGATAAAATAATAAATAAATTCTATATTTATATTTTGGATGAATTCAAAGTCATTTAGTTTAAATATGATGTTATTTCGAGTATAGGTAAAAATCTTAAATTGAGAAAAGTAACTAAAATACAGTAGAAAAACGTATAAAGGTGGGGGGGGGGGGGGGGGGGGGGGGATAATAATTTGAGTTATTTTATTGAGAAACAATAGTTAAACTTTTTTAAGGCAATATGATCTAACATGCTCAAACAAAACATATCACAATCTAAAACAATTAACGGCAATAGTTTTAATATTGATCGCGCATTGCGCGGGTACGTATACTAGTATATATAAAATAAGAGAGGTACAAGCAACATGGTTAAGCTAAGTGACAAGCTAATAACAAGCCACTTGGAGATTTTAAGACAAACTTTAGTTTGCTATGTAATAACATTGAATTTAAATTTTAAAGGAAGATAAAGATGTGGTTTTTCCAACAACATTTTCAGTTAAAGGAAAATTTGAATTTTAATCTGTACAATATTGTAAAAGGTTAATACAAGGATAGAGTTTTAAAACCTGAATATAAGGCTACGTTTTATAAATTTGAATAGAAAGATAAGATTTAATCTTCAAAAGTAGAGTAGTCTTTAACTCTGTATTCAAAATTAAATCAGACGTTTATCTCTATCTAAATAGAAAATAAAATTAATAATACTAAAATATTATTTGATAGCTTTCAATAATAACATAATTCACTAACAAAATGTAAGTTAAAATTAGGGAAAATACATAACCCCCCCCCCCCCCAACGTATACTTGGATTAATTATGACGCACCCAACCTTTACGGGCGACCTATTACCCCCCTCGCCTTATTTTTTCTGTATTTTTGTATTTTTTTCGGCTGACATGGCACAACCAAAATTTGATGCCCAGTTGCACATTGGAGAGTATTGCACACTCTCCGCCACATTGGCGCCACGTCAGTGCCACATCACTGCCACGTCGTCGTCGTCTTCTTCTTCTTCTTCTTCTTCATTTCAAGAAATCAATCAACCCATTTTCCTCCATTAACACACACATATTCAATTTCATCATCAATCATAAAAAACTTATTTTCAAGAGAAATCAACCAACCCATTTTCTTCATCCATTAACACACACACATTCAACCCATTTTCTTCCTCCATTAACACACACACATTCAATTTCATCATCAATCATACATATCTTTTCAAGAAATCAACCAATCTATTTTCTTCCTCCATTAACACACCCACACCAATATGAATAATAAACAATCAAGATCAGTTTTTTTTTTCCCTTTTTTAAATATGTAGAGAAATTCCCATTTCTCTACATACACATCGGAAGCAATAAAACTAACTTTCTGGGCTGTCACATTTCCTTTATCCATAAATAAAGGTGGAACTGTAGTATCAGCAATTGATAACGATTCATAGAAAATTGCAGCAGCAATTTCATCGAAGTATAGAGTGATCTTCTTGTTGGGATTTTTAGCAGTAAAATAGAGATCCCAATTAGCAGTAATGAGGGAATTGGAGAGGTTCAGGTTGGAAATATTAAGTGAGTCGATTTGGAGGAAGAAAATGGGTTGAATGTGTGTTGTTAATTTTGAAGAAAATGGGTTGAATGTGTGTGTGTTAATGGAGGAAGAAAATGAGTTGATGGATTTCTTGAAATGAAGAAGAAGAAGAAGAAGAAGAAGAAGAAGAGTTTAGTGATGAAGAAGACAAAATTAATGGAAGATTTAATGGTTAATTAGTGTAAATATAATTAATAAAAGAAAAATCAAATGAAAAAAAGAAAGGAAAAGTGGCACTAACGTGGCACTGACGTGGCGGAGAGTGTGCAACACTCTCCACTGTGCAACCGTGCATCAAATTTTGATTGTGCCGTGTCAGCCAAAAAAAGTACAAAAATACAGAAAAAATAAGGCGAGATTGGGGGGGGGGGGGTTATGTATTTTCCCTTAAAATTAAAAAAATTGAAGTAAATATTTTGGTAATTAATGTATTGAACTGAAGCAGCAGAATAAATTTACAAACAAAAAAAACCATTTAGGTAATTTCAATAATAGAAATTTAAATTAAAACACTAGT
This sequence comes from Lycium barbarum, assembly GCF_019175385.1. NCBI lineage: Eukaryota > Viridiplantae > Streptophyta > Magnoliopsida > Solanales > Solanaceae > Lycium > Lycium barbarum. The sequence goes on from NC_083345.1 coordinate 105,466,745, forward strand.
TCAAAATAAAATAAAAAGATAATCTAATTATTTCTATATTTATTAATTAAAGAATCGGTCATCACTCCTACTATTAGCTAAGCAAAAGTTTAAGTACTATATTTATTTATATATTATAGGATAAGGACGTACTATATTTTAAAAAAGAAATCCTATTCCTAACGACTTTTTTATTTGGTGGCGTAATACTTTTGAATTTGATTTTAAACAAAATTTGAGTTGGTTTGAATTTGGTTTCTACAATCCTACTCCTACTGCTAACTAATTACTACAAAGCTAAATGTGAGGATAGCATCCGCAAATTGCTATTGGGTAATCCTTTGGAATTGAAAAACAAAGCAAATCAAATCTTATCATTGAATTTGAAAGAAAAAAAAAATCAAAGTTTTAACCACACGGTTAAAACTTTTGAATTGGAAAGACAAAGTCCAAACGAATGCTATATAAAGAAGGGTAAGTGAATGGAAAAAGTACTACTGATGGAAAAATTAATTCTTCTTTGCTTAAGAATTTGATAGCTGAAGAATGTAAAATTCTCAATTAAGAATTCTCACAAGAAAGTTCTAAAAGTGAGAAGTTTAGTAAATTTAGTTTTCTCTACCTGAATTTTGGCCTACGAATGCAAAAGTGGTTCTCATTTTGGTGTTCTTTTGAATTGTTAAAATGTTAATTTTTTTGGTGTATTGAGCACTTTCTTTGCTCGAGAAATTGTAGCAATTAGTTGCTTGATTTGCAATTCTATAATGAGTTTTAGGTGTGTAAATGATATGACTATATTAGTCGTGGATCTAAAATTTTATCGCGTTTTCATTATAAATTGCTCTACTTATAGTCAACAAGATTATCGATATTGACTATTGTATCTTTATTTATTATAGATCCATAAAGCTACAATAAAACAACGAATGAAGCTTAGGAATTGTGACTTTGAATCAAGAAAATTAGGTGGTAATGCATACAGTTGGTAAATTTACATAATTTTTCAGTTTCGATTCTTTAATAGGTAATTTACTTATGTTGATTGAACTGTATTTTTATTAAAGATACAGTTCGGTTTTATTTTTCTTATATTATTATTATTATTGTTTAAGATTAGCTTTCTCAGGAAGATAAACAACAATCATGGACGTTCGAGAATCATTAAACAACTGCTTATCAATCTCGACTTCTTGCAGACGTGCAAGCACCACATACTTGGAATGTTGAAATGCAAAATTGAGAAGTCTTTTTATCATTTTTTGGAAAAAATTAAGGTAAGTGGAAAGAGTTAACTATTTTATGTCTTTATAAAGTTCCAATTAATCTTAATGGAAAAAAAAGAAATACTAAAGACAGAGAGTTCTTAAATATTTGAACCACAAAAAAAAATTAATTAAAAAAATCCCCCCTTTTTTTACGAATTCTCATGATATATTCATTATGCTTAGTTATTTATCTTATATGTTTTTTCATCATGATTCCGTTTTTTTTTTCCTCTTACTTCTTTAATTTTGTCTCCTTAATCTTTTATTTTGATATCACTTTAATGTCAGTTTAAGATTTTGCATATTAGAATTATTGCAAGGATAAAATTAGTTTTGGTTACTAAAAAACATCCCAATTCATATGATTTTCTCATTTAAATAAATGCTACAATAAGAAAATGGGTTATTAAGTAAGACGGAGGAGATTTAGTTTTGGGTTACTTTCCTGAAATGAGACTTGGTTGTTTTTGGCTTCCAAATACTCGATGGTTTATCTTAATTTAAGCGCAATGAAGTAAATTATAAGCATTCACAACAACCAAAAATCAGATAACAATAAGAGTAAATTCTATAAATTCATTTCGTTGGTACAAAAAAGCAACGAATGAAGTTTCTGAATTTTGACTTTTAATCAAGAAATTTGGGTGGTAATATTTATAATTGGTAAATTTGCATAATTTTTCGGTTTCAATTCTTTAACAAGTAATTTACTGATGTTGATTGAGCAACATTTGATTAGGGATGTCATTCACTTGACTTTGAATCAAGAAATTTAGGTGGTAATACATACCGTTGGATAATTTACATGATTTTCAGTTTTAATGCTTTAATAGGTATTTATTGATGTTGATTGGGTAGTGTTTAATTAAAGATATCGTTCACTTTTATTTTTCTTCATACTACTTTTATCTACTACTACTATACTATTATTATTATTTGATTTCGGGGGTCAATTGATTAACCTTCTCAAGATGACAAAGAACAATCATGGACGTTCTTGCAGATATGCAAGCTTCGCACATTCTTGGAATGTTGAAAAAAATTAAGGTATTATGTCTTTATAAAGTTTCGATTAATTTTTTGAAATAATTATAAGTATTCTCAACTTTCAAAATAAATAAATACCTCTAAAAGCTGACATAATTTCAAAATAATAATAATAATAAAATACCAAGTGAAATTTTGGTGAAGTATTATAATGTACGTGATTGGATGCACTTTTTTTTAGTCTATTAATGGATGAAACACTAAATTAAAAAAAATATCATAGTAGGAAAAATAAAATGGAAAGAGCGGCATAAAAATAGTTCGAAGGTACTTTAAGTTTAACTAAAATTAAAAAAAAAAACTAATAATAAGTATTACATAAGAATATTATTGATAAATTTAAATGTTATAAAATAAAAAATGAAATATAAATTAAAATTTTATTCAAGAAAACGGAAAATCATATTAGTCTATAGTATATTATTATGGGAGTCGCAGAAAAATAAGATTAGTAGCATAATAATAATAATAATAATAATAATAATAATAATAATAATAATAATAATAATAATAATAATAATAATAATAATAATAATAATAATAATAGTTAGTAATGAGTGACACGATAATAATAAGTAAGGACTAAAATAAAACAAGAAGAAACATATGCAAATAAATAATTTCAATTGAGAGATTCAGAAAGATAAGACTTATTTGAATTTGAGATGATTTTTTTTTTTTTATAAATTATGATGATAAAAGGCTTATTATAAAAATAAGGTCTTTGCGAAGTAAACAAATAGAAAAAAAGGAATAAGCTCCTTTTGCCGAAATGCATCATGAAACTAAAGTGCTTAAAAGCTATTTTGACTTAAAAACACCTAAAATAAGTCAATTCAAACAGGCTCTTAGTAGTTTTTGGCTTAAATTATATGTTGTGTTTAAACATTCATTTAATACCTATTTGATTAACTTGATGATCACAATGACTATTTTTCTATGTTTTATGTGAGAGAAATCAGGAAAAAAAGTATACAAGACATGAGTTAAATCTAATTCTACATTTCAGAGTACGAAGTCATATAAAATTTATCCTATGATCTCATTTATATTCTTGATGTATCTTTGGTCAAATTATTGAATGCCTATATGGTTCATCTCCTTTAATTTGATCAAACTTTGTTATAATATATTGAGAAATAAGATAATAATGGCTTTTCATTTAAATTCTCCGACAAGACATAAGAATTTCTCATGATTAATTTCCTTTAACATCGGCCGCGCATCGCGCGGGTACTAATACTAGTTAATAGGTAAAACAGACTCTTTTTTATTAGTGTTAATGACACATATTTTAAAAACCTAAAAAATTACCTATTTGCATGAAGCTCCCCCCACCCCCACAACCCCCCCCCCCCCCCCCAAATCCAAAAAAAAAATCCTATTTACAACAAAGCCTCCTTAAAAATCTCATCAAATATCTCCAATAAGAATTACATTGCTTGGTTCCTAATATTTTCCCTCCTAAACATGTTATTATTCCATGACAAATACACAAATGAACTATGCAAAATATTTCATTATATTCCAGGAAATAATAAAATATTAATTTAATACTTAATAAAATGACCTCATATCATATACTCCCTTTATTTCAATTTATGTGAACCTATTTTTTTTAATCCGTACCAAAATGAATGACCTCTTTCCTACTTTAAAAATAAATTCACCTTATAAAATAATTTACAGATATATAAATATTCAATACTTATTCTGAATCACGAATTTTAAAAGTTTTCACTTTTTTTTAAATATCATATCTAGTTAAATGGTTCACAAAAATGAGGGAGCAGTATAGAAAAGAGTCTATAAAAACTAACTAAAAACCCAATATAAGTTATGCACCGTATGTGTTAAAAAGAAGATTCATGTAATCCGCACATAATTACCTCCAAAACCAAAATCTTGTATTTTTCAGACTTTGATTAAGTTCCTCGGATGTCTCGAGAAAGAGCCAAACGTGCTACACTCCCTCCAGCTCAGGAGGTGCCGTTTGATTTCAAGATTCATCGATTTGTTTTCTTTCTCATAATTATTTGTTTTTTTTTTTTTTTGCTTACTTTAGTTGACTTGTAAATCTGAATTAGTCCTTCAGTACAAATCTATGGCAAAATTTTCTTGTATAGGGATGTCAGATTTATTATAATTTTTGCAGAATATTGAGAAGTTGGAAAAGGTTGTAAAACAGGGAAATTACTATGGAGCTCAACAGATGTTCAAGTCTATCAGCGCAAGGTACAATCTGTCCTTTTTGGTAGAGGGGTAATCTTGAATTCAGTTGGTATAATTGATAATTTGGTAATCTTTAATTGAGTTGGTATATTTGATATGATTTCAGATATGTGTCTGCTGAGAGGTACTCTGAAGCTTTGGATATTCTTGAGTGTGGTGCTTGCTTACAATTGGAGAATGGACAGGTTATGATCCATTCCACTCTTAGGGGCCGTTTGGCCAGGCTATTTGGACTTTAACTTTGAAATTTGATAAATATTACCTTATCTTTTAAAAAACAAAATGTGTTTGTTTATGGTATTTGATTGACCCCCATAATTTAAGGAAGGGTGATTGGTGGTAGAGGTAGCGGCGAGGAGAGAGAAAGGAGGAACAAAAATAAATGTAAAAACTCAAAATTAGGGAGAACGGTCAAATTTGCCCTTTGTTTAAACAGATTAATTAATTGTGGGACATGTGGCATCACCAGGTGTTAAGCTTCACCGGTTGAAAATAAGGACAAATTTAGCCCATTTTAGCAACAATGAGGGTATATTGGATCCCAATTTTTAACGGAGAACAAATCTGTTCCATTTCCATAATTTAGGGGCAAATTTGACCCGTTGCACTAAATATTATATTAATGATAGTAGAAGAAAGTATTTGAGGGATGGTTGAAAAGTTAGCTTGATACAGAAAATATTATATCGAAGTTTAAAGAGTGAATAGTTTAATATACTGGAACATTGAAAGTTGTATAGAACTAAATTGTGTCAAAACATTTTCGGGATGTTCTAAAATTAAAAGAGTATGTAGAAATTAGGATTCGAGGAGGGGCGAGGGGTGTACATTTTTTCATTTCCCTCACATATTCCCAGTAGGAAGAAACTTAAATGTATTTTGGACAATTCAGCAGATAAACTTATCACTTGCAACAAAAGTCTAAGATGTAATCTGGGATGACTTCACGGTCAAACTTATGCCCATGAAAAATTGTAGACTCAGTGGAGTTGATAATGACATTTAAATATACTTGAAACTCAAAGCAATCTTGAGATTATTCTTATTGGGAGACTAAAAAAGAAATCTTTTTATTCTGTATTGATAAAGACGATCTTGACATTTTGCAGGTTACCTGTGGGTCAGAGCTTGCACTGTTGTTTGTTGAAACTCTTGTAAAAGGAAAAGTTCCTTATAATGAAGAGACTCTTGGTATGTCCACTCTTGTGATTTTACGTTCTGGTAAATTTTTCTAGTCTATACGTTTATAATTTATCAAGCTGAGTTCGTTCATGAACTATTAGTTGGTCATCTCTTTTATACTTGTTTTATTCTGTTAGTTATCCTATTTTATCATTACTTCAAATCAATTCAATCTCATGTATCCGTTTCTTGACTTAATTTGCACTTACAATCAATGAGTGTTTCTATTCTCTCACCATCTAACTTCAGTAAATTTGGTGGTTAGTTCAATAACTTGGATGATCCCTACCATTGTATGTAAAATGCCCGGCTTCCCCTTGAAACCTTTTGTTACTTAAATTTCCCCCCTTAAAAGTTTATTTTCCAAATTTTGTACCACTTTATTGAATTGTTTAGCAAATAATGACGAAAATGAAGTACTTTCTCCCTAAAAAAGGAAAAAAAATAAAAGGAAAAGGACTGCAATAAGAGGATAAAGAAAGAAATAAAGATATGGAAGCTGTTGGGTGAGTATCTGCTACTTTATATGAACAAGAACCATAGGAAGAATGGAACGCAACACAAGAAATAAAGAAGGGAAGAAGAAAGAAAGAGGACACAATATGGCTTTGAAACGGTATATCAGTTTAGCACTTGTGTAGCTGCATATGAGATAAATCACCCGATGAAGTCCAAGTATCCATTGGGTTAAGAGAGTGAAATCTGATATATACTTTATAGGCCAAATAAATAAGCGGCCCTCTAAACTTGTCCACTTCTTTCATTTTGACACCTTAAGGAACCCTTTTTCCTATTAGACACGCCAACCTTAAGAAATGTGTACCTATTAAACACAAATGACAATCAGTCCAAAAAATAGAGTGCGTGCATGTGGATTGTTTGTGGTGGAGGAGCGAATGAAAAATTGACATGTGTCATTTAGGCCCAAAAGAGATATCGAGTAAAGAGCTAATTGAGTAGTACCTAGCACCCCCCTCCCTCCCCCCACCCCCACCCCCACCCCCTCTCCCCCACGCACACAAGTGCCAACGTTATAAATTAATAACTTTCCGCTAAAGAGAGGATACCCAATTATAAACACTGATCAAAGTAGATGAAACCATACTGTACTGAGAGATGGCAGGACAGAATAGTCAAATAAAGCTGAACTTTTGATTTTCAAATAAAGCTGAACTTTTGATTTTTATGAAAGTAATTTTATCACTGGCCTTATATAATTAATGAATACATGTTGATTTAAAAAAAGATAATAAGAAAAAGTCACTTCAAATGTATAATATTCATTTAAAAGTTAAGGGACCTATAATTCTTCTTCTTTATATGAGGTTATCCCTGTCCAATAACAACAACAACATACCCAATGAAATCCCACAAAGTGGGGTCTGGGGAGGGTAGAGTGTACGCAAACCTTACCCCCATCCATCCCCAAAAAATCCAAACATAGCATGGGGACCCATGTGTTCACCCAATACGTATTTTCATCTCTTCTATTGATAGCATGATAAAATCAAAGTAAAATATTCATCTTGAGACAGAGGGAATACGAAATTGAATAATCAATAATGACTCCTCCTTTGACAAATATATTGTAGTTTTTTTACTGTTGGGGGTTGAGGGGGCGGGGGGGGGGGGGGGGGGGGGAGCATCGTTTCTTCAAATGACTAGGAAAGAGATTCCAAATGTCCTGAAAGTTAACCAGCATGAATTAAACCCCGTGACTTCATTGCTGTATCAAAAAGGGTAACTTCAGCTATGCTGCTCATCTTTTTCAAGTATTGATGCTTAATAATTAGTTTTAGTTCCGGTTTGTAATGCAATTCTCTTTAGAACGTGTCAGGAAAATCTACGAGAAGTTTCCTCGACCTTCTGTGCCACAAAATTTGGACCTCGCAGATGATGATGATGATAATATGCAAAAACTTTCTGAAGCCATTGCGGCAGCCAAAACTCGAGTGGAATGCTGCTCTTCCTTTTTAAAAGCGTCTCTCAAGTTAGATACTCTCTCTCTTTGGCCCTTCCACCAACTCCTCAATGTTTCTTTTATTTGTGTATTCTTAAAAAACATATCTTATGAGTTGCTTGAATTATGTTGTTGTTTTAGATTGGCTATGTATATTGTACGCACAGGAACTCACTATCGAGTTTGCTTCTAACTTAAAGGGAATTGGCTTTTAGTTAATGTGTACAATACTTACTGGATACTTGATATAAGAAGAAAAAGAAAACATAGCAAAATCTAACTTGGATCTCCAGAAGTAGCGTTGGACTTTGTGCACATTCAGTTGGGTAGTCTTTGTTTTAGACCCTTCATACTTTTCCTCAAAACATAGTCCTGCACATCCTATTTGGAAAAGACCATTGATCATGCAAAAAGAAAGGCCTCACCCTACCGTACGCTTTTTTAAAACTTATTCGACCCTCGTTTTTTATGGAAACTTGGAAAGTAGCAGCGTGTTCCCTAGAATTCAACTTCACTTCCAGAGTCCCTCCCAACACTTGACTGTCCATTCTGCAGTCATCTCTGGAGGATCCACACCACCATGCAATCTTCCAGCAAGATATGTTCAAATACTCTCTTTGCCTCTTTGTTACGGCGTGTTAAACAGTAAAGATTACCTCATCTTGCAATCTTTTCTGGTGGCAATTTCTGTCACTGTCTCCTTATAAGAGCTCATACACGATTATGAGTTTGTGAGAAGTTTATCTTGGTTGTTCTATCTTGTCCTCCTCCTTTAATGTTCTATAACCTGATTTATATTTGTGTGTTTTACTGATGAGAAAAGGCTGTTCTTTTATAGGTGGTCAACAGAATTTGGTGCACTCAAGTATGGATCTCCTGAGCTGCATGAGATGCTGGCAGAATATATATATTCTCAATCTCCCGAAGTGGTACGTTCTCCAGAAAGCGTGATGCTTGTTAGTGCTTATTACAAGAAATATGATGTGACTTTTATGTTACTTAAGTGGTTATTTCTTTATTTTTAAAAAGAAAGATCAGTTTCTAGCATGACAAAGACGCCTCGTAAAATAAGGAGTTGATAACAAAATGATATCAGCAGTCCGGTATCTTTTGTAGGATGTGCAATGGGACTCTTTATGTAGTCTTAGGCAATCCTCATCTCATGAGCTAGCTTTTAGGGTTGCGTTAGGCCTAAGGTCCAATTTCATATCATGGTATCAAAGTCAGGCCCATCTCGATTCTTGATTTACCTGATGATGTTGGCCCCCATATTATGTTGTCCACGCTCCAGTTGGCAGGTCTGGGCGTGCGGGGAGTGTTAGTAGTCCCACATCGTTTGTGTGATGGGCAATTGAACTCTTTATATGGTCTTGGGCAATCCTCTCCTCATGATTAAGCTTTTGGGGTTGAGTTAGACCCAAAGTCCATTTTCTTATCAATTATCATGTTTTAGAGAAATCAACTGTTGCTAATGAAAATCCTTTTTGCACTTTGCTCATACTAATACACTATACGGAATTACAACTTGAAAGAAGCTAAAGCATACGATCATATCTAGCGTTTAGTCTAGGGTTGAATTGACTTCTTGACTTGCTTGTACTAGCTGTTACATAGTTGCATGTCATGACTGTAGTATCTTACCAATAGTGGTCTTAATGTTTCCTCACAGTACTTTGTTATTTGAAGTTGTATGAAGATAGTGGCTTCTAATAGCAGACAATTAACAAAATTGAGTCAGTTAAGCAAATCGTTGGGATTGCAGTAGGATTCCTTATACTCTTCTAGCCTTGCAGGACATGGTTAAAGTATCTTTTCATTTCGTTAGAGGAAGGAATCTGAAGAAATTTGCTTCGACTATCATAAATTTCACCGGCAAGGTAAGCATTGTTCCCTTTTTTTTTTTTTTTTTTTTTTTTGGCTATCTAGATGTCATGAGGATATTACAAATTCCAAAAGCTGGATTGCCATTTTCTTGACATCTCTTTCCTGTTTATTTAGAGTTCCCTGAGGAAAGATATTCTTTCTTCCATTTTAGGGTTTATTGTTTTTGCAAAGCAACAATTTCATGAAGTTGTTTGTGGCTATTGACTTAATGATGCTCTATGATAGGTTTGAAATTTAAGATAATTATAACATTTAACTTGCAGTGCTATCCAGGAGAGGATGATTTGGCTATTGGGCGGGCAGTTTTGATGTAAGCTGAGTTGTAATATGAATAAGTGTCTTGCATTCAATTACTTTTCTGCTCAGTTTATCCCGCTTGTGTTGGTCCATATTAGGAACATTGTATTTCAATAAATTATTTTTATACTTTGGAGTTACTCCAAGGTCGGTAGTTATTTGCAATTTTCTGAGCATCTTCACACCTGTAGCTCTGCATATTAGTCCTTTCATTGTGATATATCTGGCAACATACTTGCATGTCTCCTAGACAATGCTCAGCTTTCTGAGCAGTCTTGAACTTTGGTCTTTGTGCATATTTGTTAACCAGAGTTACTGAGTCTCAGTTTGTTCTGGTATATGGAGTAGAAATGGGCTACCAGAATGCTAACTCTGGAACATGGTGGCAAGATTTCTTAAGAAAAGACACAAATTTATCTAAATTTTGGCAAGATTTCTTAAGAAAAGACAAATTTATCTAAATTTTCTTCTTGCGACATTATACTAATGCTTATACCTATCTATCTTAATGTGATTGTGACTGAAATGCCATTTTGAAAGCCATAAGTAGAATATGTTTTCTAGGCTCTAGCTGTTTAAATTTTCTACTTGTCCAATGTTTCAATAAGGAATCATTTTTATGCTTTTTAGTTTTTATCTGTAGGCTGAGCATATAGTTACATTTCGTTTTTCTGCTTTGCCAGGTACTTGTCTCTGGGAAACCTGAGAGATGCTAACAAGCTCATGGATGAGGTGGAAAAGGAAATGCAGTCGAAGCATCTTGACTTTCCTCAGTCAGAATTAATGCAGTTTGTCAACTACCTTTTGCTGACGTAAGTCTTAATATGTTTCTTGAATACTTTGTTGATGTATTGAAAGCAAATGTTCATTTTCATTTTTTATATGCCGTTGCTGAAGCATCTTTCTCATTTTGTTTCACTCCTCTCCCCACCATCCCCTCTGTCTATTTTTCAAGAATTCCATAAATTTCCCTGCTGTCCCCACCATCCCCTCTTGTCATATCTTGCTAAATTGGTAACTTCTATCCCGGCCTTGAGGCCTTGTGATCGTTCTCATGTCTTTTACTTCATTTAACTCAATTTGTAATTCAGGTTGCAGAGAGATGCTTTACCTCTCTTTAATATGTTGAGACAGAACTACAAGTCTAGTATAGATAGAGATCCTCTATTTAATGAGGTAAGCTCTTTGTATATGCAAGTAATGTACCTTTTTTCAATCTTATGATAAATGATTTGTCGTTTTTCTTGTGCTTATTAATGACACTATTCTCCTTCCGGTTAGACTGATGGTTTTCCAGTTAATTCACTTTTTTTTTTACTGTTCTGTGGTTTAGTTGCTAGATGAAGTTGCAAAGAAGTTCTATGGCGTACAACGTAAAAATCCTCTTCAAGGCATGTTTGGAGATATCTTCAAGGTAATATAAGATTATCAAGTTTTAGCAATTTAAGAATTTGCTGACAAACGGAAAGGGTTCTGTTAGTTACACCTTAATCCTCATATGTTTTTTTAGTTGTGGAACATAACCCACCCTTTAGGCAGGGATGGCTCAAGGGGAGGCTAATAAAGCCTTTACTTTAGACCCCCCATAATTTGAGGCCTCAATTTTTTTAACAATGATTTATGATATCTTGTTTTCTTAGACAATATTGAAGGTTGTAGAGAAAAGTAAAAAAATCTTTTCTTTATAAAAGAAAAAAGAAAAAAAAGTGTTTTTTCCGTAGTAGAATTTTTGTAGGTGAACTAGATTTTTGGGAGGCTGAAGTGTGCTTGTATTATGCGTCTTTGTAAATAGACATCATCCTGGTGTATATACATATACATGACCTGTCTAAACACTAGCTAGATGATCGAGTGAGTTCCAATCTTGCTTACTGAAAGGTTTCATTTTCGATCACCAATAATCTGAAATCTAACTAGTTAGTGAAGAAACTGAAAGTCATGTTAACCACTCAATCTAGTTTGCCTATTTGTTGTGGGTTATCACAATATGACATTACTTAAGTTTTTATCTTTCCAAAGAACTGCACTTGCCACTAGCTAGATGGAAAAACAAATTGTCTTACCACAATTCCATAAATTCAAAGCAGTTTTTGTATACCGTGAAGCTTGAAGGGGTTATCCCCCCCTAATCAAATCTAGTGTTTTCTTTTCTTTTAACTAGTTCTTATGTTTGTTTTCAAAGCTCTCTCTCTCTCTCTCTCTCTCTCTCTCTCTCTCTGTGTTTTAGTTTTTGCGTAATGACATTTTTGATTTTGCAGATGATGGGAAGCGAATAGTATGGGAAAGAGATTATTTCTTCAACATGATCTCACATCTAAACAGTGTGTCCTGATAGACTAGTTGGTTCATTCAACACCAATCCAAGTTGTCCATGAAATATACCCTGCAGTTAAATGCATGTGCTTGCCATATTAGTCATGTTCGGTTTGGCTTTATGAATAATGTTGCAGAATGAGGTCATGCTCATTGTTTGCTCAAGGTTCCTCTTGTTGTTGCCAATATGTGATCCCCTTTGCAAATATGTCTATTTTGAAATCCAAATATTATTACCTGTCCTTTTGCCCGTGTTCTTACTTTTGCACAATAGATGGAACCTCTTCAGTTCAGTTATATTTTGTCTTTAGGTGTGATTGCTATTTACTATAGAATTAGCATGCATGCAAAAGTTTCATCGCCTGGATAGGGGATGATCCAACTTGTCGGTTAATTGGGTCATGTCAACCTAGTACTTCCGGCACTGAGTATATATTTATGTGTAAAAATTTATTAAAATTGCAATAAATAGTAGAAATGAAACCATAACTTTAAAAATATTATGAGTTCCATATTGAAAACCTTAAAACTGAACTTATAGAATTTAAATATTAAATCCGCTTCTGACCCTGATTTAAAGAGTTCAAGGGCCATTGTTTTGTCTGATTGTTTAGAGTGTCAAGTTTAATATAACCTTTTGGTTTGTCAATTAGATTTGGCGGCTCTTAAAGTTAGTTCACTTATCATTTGACATCTCATCTAAAGCCTTGTACCTTTAAACGCTCCAACGTGAATTCAAATTTTGCCAGTTGAAATAACAAACTATGTTAATGTCTCACCCTTTAAGTTACACTGATTATCAGCAATCATATCAACACTGACACCATCCGGCGCAAATTGCATGGGTTTTTTTCTACATGATGGTGCAATCCTAGATACAGTAGAGGATTTGCACAATCTGTAATCGCGTTTTGTGGCACTGGCTTACTGCAAGTATAAAATCCTTTGATTACTTATACAATAAAGGAGATCAAATTGGAAGTATAATAAAGATCAAATTACCATCCTTTACCATCATTCTTTCCGAAGGAGTTTACAAATATTATGACGTCTATATTGCTTTATATGTTTTACTCTTCACTTCCCCTGTTTTTTTTGGTGATTTACGTATCCATAACAATTTGCTTTGAACCCATAAATGCTTAAAATTTTTGAGTTACTCAAAATCTTTAATTAAAGTCTGTGCGAGATCATCTACTTGGACCCTCTGAGACCCTCGTTTCAATACCATTTCAAACCTTCATCGCCATTGATGAAGGCTTGCTATTGCTAAAAAATATCGTGCAACTGTAGGCCTCAGAAAACTAGCTTATTAATGGTTTAAAATTTTCCTCTTGGCAGGCAAAGTGTAAAGGAAGAAAAATATATCTGTTGAGGCCCCACAAAATTTCTTTCCAAAACAACGATGGCTAAAAAAATTACTTCCGTGCTCTCTTTAAACCAACGAAAAAGGTTTAAATTCTCCCACCTTCTCTAGCATTTTCACTCTCTTTCAAACAGGGAGTTTTTCAAAGGACTCCAACTTCTCTGCTCTGGTCTGCAATGGGAGTGATGATGAGATTCTTAGCAACCTGCTACGAGATTCAAAGGAAACTTTTTGACAGATGTTTATTTAGTGAAAAAGATAAAGACGACCATGAACCTTTAAAGAACAGAATATGACAATGAATGGTGGATAGAATAATCTGCAGGAAGTTATGAAAAGCTGCATGAACTTTAGGATATAATTATGATATGTTTGCATCCTTTAGAGATGGGCTGACTACCACACCCATTGAAGATCGCATACAATGCGTTCCTAGTGCAGCAACACACGCGCCATCTGTTTTTAGATGTGGTTGTACTAGCTCCCAAATCTTTTTCTTCGCTACCTGCATACAGTTGAAGAACGTCGTTACCCAAAACCAAATAGAATACTCCTTATTCAAGAAAAAATTAACTACATAAGGGATATCGGGACAGCACTTTCTTTAACGACAAGAGTAAGCAAACACAATGGAAGTACTTAATTCCCGTGCAATATACTACAAAGCTTTTAAAAACTGCTACCAACAACCCTATCAGACAAGCTACCTTGCTCTTTCCTGACGACATTACTCTATTGTTAACAACTGAATGAGGTGCCCATTCTACCTACGTGGTGTCTATATCTATGCATGATCAGGCGTCCTTTGTTGAGAACCTTATTTTGGTGTAGGTTCTCTTTTTTTGGTATACTGCTTGTATACAGGGTTATCCCTTTCTATCAATAAAATTATTTAGCTTATCAAAACAAAATGAGGCGCACATTCTAAATGTTTCTCCTAAAATCAACAGATACCCATCTCAACAGATTAAACATTATTCCATCCAATTTTAATTCTGGAAATGTCAGATCTTTAATAATTCCTTCAATGAATATAAGGATTCGCCCCAAAAATTCAAGAGGTAACTATGGGTTTCTTGAAATCTGTCTTACAGATGCTTATCCACAGTTTCTAAATCTTTTTTTTTTCTTTCTTAAAAAAGGATTTAGGAACTATAGATAAGCATCTGTAAGACATATTTCAAGGAAACGCGTGATAGACTGCATTTCATACTTTTGAAAATTCAGTTATAGAAAAGAGGGCATCTAGTCATAGATGGGAGAACATAAGAAGATGCCCTTCAATTTCATCATCCTGCTATGTGACAAATAATCTCTGCTTTTTCAGTTCTGATGTTCCTTTCACACCCGAAATACGTTGTCACACATTGCTAGGAGAACATAAAGAGTGGAATGCACGACTAGGTGCCTATATATACATGTATCGCTTTTGAAGTTATGGATAGTTAATAGTAAACTTACATGCACCCGGTGTTTAGACCAGACTAATGGATTCAAGACGTGTTTTTCATATACACATTTATCACTTAACCATGGTTAAGTGATATGTATTCTCACTTTAATTTTAACTGCTAAGGTTGAATTGCTAGGTTTGGTGTAAACACAGGATAGGTAAGTATCTAACACCTAATCTGATTTTGGCTCTAAGCAACTTACAATATCCATACTTGTCACAAATTTGCAAGACAATGAATGGATATAGTGAGGTGTAACATGATAGGCTTTCAACTTCTCCCCAGTCGCCCCAAAAAGTAAAATAAGTGAACAGGATCTTTGACTTTCAAATAATAACTACTCAAGTAATCCGCTTTTAATTTTCATATTTTCTCTATATTTCTTCGAAAAAAGATATATATTGCTTCTCAGAAAAGAGAAATTCATATAAATAGTTCATTTCCAATAAAAAGAAGAGCAAAAAATGAAAAGAAATAGTAGGTTTATTACCCAAGTTTAAGAACATATTAAATATCATTAGTTAACAGAAAGTTAGAGCATCAAAAGACTAGTTTATCTAAAAAATTAAAAAAAATTTAGTTTAATACAAGTGTAAAACACCATTTGGCAAAATAGTCCTTTCCTGATGGTCCACGAACGCTAACAAAGGAGATAAGTGTAACTTGTGGGAATAAAAAAATTTCTTTCCAGGATTGAACTAGGAAAGACAAATCTTAATAAGGTATGGCAGTACACAACTATAGACGCAATTATCCTTCAAAAACTCAATATGAAGTGCATGCGACCTTAACATAGGTTAACATGGATAGTGTCTTATTTCCTCATCAATAGTCCAATGAGCAATAATAGAGGAAACTACAACAGCACTTCTCTTTCCTCCTCAACTCAACTAAGCTCACCCTCACTTTAGCACAGACTGGTTGCTTCAAGTTAACAAATAACTCACAGAAATCCCTTGGCTTTTAGGCTAGTGCACTACCTCATAGAGGGAATCAAACTTTACTATGGAGAATTTACCTGGTTTGGTGTTGCCACATCAGGGAGATTCGCCTTTTCATCAGCAGAACCAAACCATATCCTTTCCCCAGGTACTGAGCCCTCAGGTGGCGCAAGAAGTTCCACGTTCTCATGAGATGCATCAGATGCTGCCATCAGCATTCCATTTGACTTGACACCACGCATATTCCTTGGCTTTAAATTTGCAAGGACAATCACATTCCTTTCCTGCATTTTACAGCATGCATTAAATACTTTCTTCAAATTATGAACAGTAAGAATCTTAAACAAATCAATATTGATGGACTTAAGAAGCTTAAGCGTGTTAGGGACATAATCACCATAATGTACACACAATAAGCAAGTTCTGATACATCTAATGATATGCCAAAAACTAGCACATTATTAATTATATAAAGAGAAACGAATGAACCAAACAATCATAAGTGAACGGTCCTGAGGAAACTTGATATAGAAAGCTCTATTTTACAGCTTGGATAGAATTGTGCCCCTATAATACATGAAGAAAGAGGTTCTTTTAAACCCAACAACTAGGACTTCCAAAGATACAAAGTCCAATCCCAGAAACCCCAAATAATAACTATTTTAAAGGCTGTTGGATGCCAACTATTTTTTTTTGCTAAAAAGGGTTCATTGGAAGAGAGTGATTTTACTCATTTGAGTTCAAGCGAGTAGGCATGGTATTTCGCAAAAACAAAAAGTGCAAAGCATTATATCGATGGAGCTCAAAGTGAAATGCGAGAAGCCAAGCGCACAACTAAAAACAAGTTATCTTACATATGTAAATGTAGGACTTGTAACATAACACTGCAATTAAAATACAAATTAAGCAGCCAATATAGAGCAATAATGCAAAAACTTAAAAACACATTATTAAGATGAAAGCCACAGAAATGTTTTTGATCAAGTAATAAATTTCATTAAAAAGGGGAAAAACAAAAACCCATACACAAGAAGCACAATGACGAGATGGATTTCATTCTCCTTTACATGATCATCATCAGGTCTTTAAATGTTCTCCCCATCTGTGAGTTTTATGAGCTGAGACGTGAGAACTGAGGAGCCTTTTTTTTTTTTTTTTTTTGAGAGTCCTAGTATTTCTACCAAAGATTCTGTATCTTTTTTTCTTTTTTCTTTTTTAAGACTGGTAACATTTTATTCACAGAAGCACTAAGGCAGTGCAAGCCTATTTACCAGATTACAAGAGTCCTAGTATTTCTACCAAAGATTCTGTATCTTTTTTTTTTTTTTTTTTGAGACTGGTAACATTTTATTCACAGAAGCACTAAGGCAGTGCAAGCCTATTTACCAGATTACAAGAGTCCTAGTATTTCTACCAAAGATTCTGAATCTTCTACCTGACTTTCTTTACACCAAAATAAAGTGAACAACAGTTCATCACTTCCCAAAAAGGCGTGTGCTTAATCTTCAAAAATTCTGTTTTTCCTTTCCTTCCATGCTGTCCACCATATCCAAGCAGGTATTAGACTCCACCAAGATTTCTGCCTCGCAATGCCACCATTGTTGTTCCAACACTCCAGAAGCTCTACAGTTGTTGCTGGCGCGGTCCAGTTCATTCCAAATAGGCTCAGAAAGAGTTGCCACAAATTTGTTGTAAAATCACAATGAATAAAAAGATGACCGTTGGTTTCCAAAGCTCTGTCACACAAAATACATCTTGAACATAATTGAAAGCCCCTCCTTTGCAACTACTCTTGAGCAAGACAAGCTTTTCTTGCCACCAGCCATGAGAAACAGATGAGCTTGGAAGGAGCTTTTACTTTCTAAATTTCCTTCCATGGCCATCTACTTGTGTGCTAACTTGAGAATGAAAGTTTTGAGTAAGCAGAATTCACTGTAAAGATCCCTTTACTACAATTCTTCCAGATTAAAGTATCATCATGCTCATTCAATCCTTTAAATCCCTCCAAGGTTCCAAAGAACTCAGAAACTCTCTCAAGTTCCCAGTCATTAAGTCCTCTCCTGAAGATACCCATGCTGTCCCCATGCTTCTTCCAGTTTAATTTCTGGAAATGTAGTGATGCTATAGAATTCAGGAAACAAATCTTTAAATGGACCATGTCCTAACCAATTATCATTCCAAAAAGGTGTTTTTCTTCCATTTCCCACCCTTATACTTGTGTTGAACAACATAAAATTCCAGAGTTGCCTGATTGTTCTCCACACTCCAACTCCATAAGGGCTGGTAACAGGATTAGTACACCATTGCTCTACTTGCTCATACTTCTCACTAAGAGCTTTCTCCATAACGCACGAGGTTCTGGATAAAAATTTCCCTCTCCCTCTCTCTCTCTCACACACATGATACATAACATTTTTATATGTACGCACATATATGAGTTTGTTTTGATAACTGCGGTACCCGAACCCCGCTTGTCTGTACCTGAACTAATTCCACAACATACTCGTTAGACCAGTTAGTGGGAGGCATACCGCCTACTGAGAAGCTATTCATGGGAGGTGATTTCAATGGGCACATCGGGTCTATTTCGGGAGGTTATGATGATGTGCATGGAGGCTTTGGCTTCGGGGACAGGAATGGAGGAGGAGTCTCACTTTTGGATTTTGCAAGAGCTTTTGGGTTGGTGATAGCCAATTCGAGTTTCCCAAAGAAGTAGGAGCACTTGGTAACCTTCCGTAGTTCGGTGGCTAAGACTCAGATAGACTTTTTACTCCTTAGGAAGGATGATAAAGGTCTGTGCAAAGACTGTAAGGTCATTCCGAGCGACAACCTTACAACCCGACATAAGCTCTTGGTGATGGATTTAGGGATCAAGATGACGAGGAAGAAGAGGGTCGTGGATGACCGACCTAGGATCAGATAGGGGAGTTTGACCACGACTAGTGCCCTGGAGATGGGAGAGAAATTGAAGGATATGGGGGCCTGGGATAGTAGTGGGGATGCGACCAGTATGTGAGATAGGACGGCTAGTTGCATTAGGGTGGTAGCAAGGGAAGTGTTAGGAGTCTCGACAGGTAGTCGTGGTCAGCATCGAGGGGACTGGTGGTGGAATGGAGAAGTTCAAGGGAAGGTAGAAGCAAAGAAGGTGGCATATGCGAAGTTGATAGAAAGCAAGGATGAGATGGAGAAGTGAACGAATAGGGAACTTTATAAGATGGCGAGGAAGGAGGCAAAGTTGGCGGTTTCGACGGCAAAAACGGCAGCTTTTGAACCCCTTTATGCTGAACTAGAGGAGAAAGGAGGGGATCAGAAATTGTTCAGGCTAGCCAAGGCGAGGGAGAGAAAGGCACGTGATGTGGATCAAGTGAAGTGCATCAAGGACGAGCATGGCAAAGTATTGGTAGAGGAGACTCTCATTAGACGGAGATGGCAGTCATACTTCCACAAACTCTTGAATGAAGAAGGGGACAGAGACATTGTGTTGGGAGATTTAGAACATTCAGGAAGGCGTCACGATTTTGGGTATTGCAAGAGTATTAAGGTTGACGAGGTTAAGGGTGATGTTTGTAGGATGCGCAGGGGAAGAGCGACCGGACCTGACGAGATTCCTGGGGAATTTTGGAAGAGCGCGGGCCCGGCAGGTTTGGAGTGGCTGACTAGGTTGTTTAATGTCATCTTTAAGACGGCAATGATGCCCGAAGAATGGAGGTCGAGTGTAATGATCCCTCTGTACAAGAACAAGGGAGATATCCAGAGTTGCAACAACTATAGAGGTATCAAGCTGCTAAGCCATACTATGAAAGTGTGGGAAAGGGTGGTGGAGATGAGGGTCAGGAGAGGCGTGTCTATTTCAGAGAACCAGTTCGGATTCATGCCGGGACGCTCAACTACAGAAGCCATCCATCTTGTGAGGAGACTGGTGGAGCAGTATAGGGAGAGGGACTTACACATAGTATTCATCGACCTATAAAAGGCTTACGACAAAGTTCCAAGAGAGATCCTATGGAGATGCTTGGAGGCTAAAGGTGCACCTATGGCGTACATTAGGGTAATCAAGGACATGTATGAGGGAGCCAAAACCAGGGTAAGGACAGTAGGAGGAGACTCAGAGCACTTTCCAGTTGTGATGGGGTTGCATCAAGGATCAGCTCTTAGTTCGTTTTTATTTGCATTGGTGATGGATGGATTGACGCGGCAAATTCAAGGTGAGGTGCCATGGTGTATGCTTTTCGCGGATGACATAGTCCTGATCGACGAGACTCGTTGCGGAGTTAACGCTAAGCTGGAAGGTTAGAGACATACTCTGGAGTCTAAAGGGTTTAAGCTGAGTAGGACCAAGACAGAGTACTTAGAGTGCAAGTTTAGTGAAGCACCTCAAGAGGCTGGCTTGGAAGTGAGGCTTGGTACCCAGGCCATCCAGAAGAAAAGTAGTTTCAAGTATCTTGGGTCTATTATGCAAGGCAGCGGGGAGATTGACGATGATGTCACACATCGTATTAGGGCAGGGTGGATGAAATGGAGGCTCGTTTCCAGAGTGCTATGTGACAAGAAGGTGCCACCATAACTTAAGGGCAAGTTCTACAAAGTGGTGGTTAGATCGACTATGTTGTATGGGGCGGAGTGTTGGCCAGTTAAGATCTCTCACGTTCAAAATATGAAAGTTGCCGAGATGAGAATGTTGAGATGGATGTGTGGCCACACCAGGAGTGACAAGATTAGGAATGAGGATATTCGGGACAAGGTGAGAGTGGCCTCGGTGGAAGACAAGAAGCGGGAAGTGAGATTGAGATGATTTGGGCATGTGAAGAGGAGAGACACAGATGCCCCAGTGCGGAGGTGTGAGAGGTTGGCCATGGATGGTTTTAGACGAGGTAGGGGTAGACCGAAGAAGTATTGGGGAGAGGTAATTAGACACGACATGGTGCAGTTACAGCTTACCCAGGACATGACCTTAGATAGGAGGGTTTGGAGGACCCAGATTCGGGTAAAAGGCAAGTAGATAGTCTCGTTATCCTTCCTTATTAGTAGTCGCATTATTGCAGTATAATTTCTTGTGCTCTGATTTCTGCTATTATATGTTATTTCTGGTGCTTTGATTATCCTATTTTATCTGTGTCGCTTTCGTTATTTGCATTTCCATATCGCTTTGAAGCTCTTAGCCTTATCTGACCTCTTTTTATGCTTTTTATTGAGCCGAGGGTCTTTCGGAAACAGCCGTCCTACCTTGGTAGGAGTAAGGTCTGCATACACTTTACCCTCCCCAGACCCCACGTTGTGGGATTTCACTGGGTTGTTGTTGTTGTTGTATACTCGTTAGACCAGTCCAAGTAAGACCACATCTAGCAAGGGTGAAGGAAGAAGCAGGATTGACGAAGGAGCAGAACTGCTCAAGTACATCGAGACATAGTAACAAGATTTCTATGGTGGAAAGCTATTGAACTCATCCCATAAAGAAAGAAGAGTAGAACAAAATACCAATAGCTTCTGATCAAAAGAATTTTATCAAAGTAAATAAATAACAACTAAAAAAGGAAAGGTAAAATAGAGTAGCATATAAATAGTGGCAAAACAACTGAGCAACATGGAAGACTAGCACCGGGAAAGGCATCAACAATCTGTGAAATAGGCACATGTGTAACTAACTCTCCTCCGTACTAGACTTATTGACAATTTTATAATTCTTCACTACTACTATGGCTTTAAGCCAAAGACGGCCCCAAGAAAAGGTCTAATTGTTGGGAAGGGGACATGATCAATAGAACCTAGCTAAATCTGAGCAGGGAAAGTGGTGCTCATTCATAACCCATCCAGACGAATTCGCTCATGCTGGAGGGACCATCTCTATTAGTGGCCGTTTCGCTAGTTTACACAAATCTAAAAAAGTTATCATGGACGAGCCATATGAAGAGAAATTTGCACATGTGTTTTTGGCCGAACTTTCCTGAGTTTGATCTTTTTTTTGCTCAGCTACTACACCTTGCTTCTTGCCCCTTATTTTAAACTCAATAAAAGCCTTGATCGATATGAGAAAAATGCGTCAAGCACCCAAATTATACAAGGGGCTTAGGCTCAAATGCCATCATTACTCAACAAGCACCTTTCTCAAGGTTGCTGGTTTCCACTCATTGGGGATTATATCTACAGAAGAACGTCAACAATCCCATCGCAGTTTTTCACACGATGCAAACGTACCCCCCCCCCCCCTCTCTCTCCCTCCCCACCCACAAGTTGAAAAAGTCCATCTAACGGGGCTTTTTCACTATTCGAACTTCCTTAGATAGAAGGACTCAATTCTCTCTTTTTGATTTGTTTTCGGTCTGACGAAGAACTCAATTCAACTTAGAATGTATCAATTCCTATTCCTTTATCTAATCCAGATCTTTAACCATCGAGAGACTTTTTAATTGCGAGTTCAATATATACTAGTGTGTTTTCAGAAATAACTCGAATTTCATATCATTCACTTGCTTTAAGACCAAAAAATATCCAATTCTTAATACACAATATAGTATTTGCTTTTGCCTAAGTCAGGAGAGAAAACATATGGTAGGTTACTTGAAATGAGAATAAAATTAAGAGACAATAGTCAGACACTACCTGAAAGGAGACATCTAAAGAGTAACAACATCAAGATTTCAAGTATTGATGCAGGCCGATTTGATATGGATTTGTTTTTCAAGTATCATAATACAGGAACTGTTATGTACGCAGCAATAATGTAGAGATTGTGATACAACGAATAATAATATAAGGATTGCAATACGATGAATAATAGTAAAAGGGTTAGTTATGCAAGGATTGCCTGCTTTAAAGGCATTTTTGTCTTCAATTCTTATCCAGGTCTTGTTAATAACCATATTCTTATCCTACACTCCATCTCATATATAATACATAAATTCGCACATAAGTTATACCGGTATTAGTTTTTTGAAACTGGTAATTTTGTATTCCTCAGCATTAAGGGTATGATGGCCACCTCCAAAAATTTACACTTTACTGAAAGAAAAATACGTACAAAAGTCCACTAACTGGACTTCCTCTTCTACATATTGTTCTTTACACCAAAAACTTAATGAAGTAATGACCTTCCATTGGATCTTCTGCAATGAACTTTCTCTGCCTTCAAAAATTCTATCGTTTCGTTCCTTCTAAATGTTCCACCAGATGCAGGCAGGAACTGTTTTCCACCAAATCTTCTGACTCTTGCTCCCTCCCCTTCTTATCCAACAACTTAGAAGGTCTACAGTGTGTCCAGGCATAGTCCAGTTCACCTTAGCCAAGTTAATGAACAATGCCCAGACTCTGCTGTAACTTTACAGTGAAGGAAAAGGTTATTGTTTCTCTCTAAGGCCTCCTTGCATAATGTGTATCTTGAAGCAATGTTAATTCCTACTGGAAACAAACAATAGGATTATGTAATCCCTTGTTTGGTAGTGTTTTCAACCTGTGTATAACTATTCCTTAGTTATACATCCTATTCTGTAATACTCTTATACATAGTAAACCATGGCGTTAATAACAGCAGTACTATTCCTATTATACACCCTACACCTTATTCATTTAATGCAACAAACCAAACAGTCCATAAAAAAATAATGACAGCATTGCTGCCATTTGACTAGGAGGTCACGGGTTCGAGCTGTGCAAACAGCCTCTTGCAGAAATGCAGGGTAAGGCTACGTACAATAGATTCTCGTGGTCCAGCCCTCCCCCAGACCCCGCACATAACGGAAGCTTAGTGGCACCGGGCTGCCATTCTTATATACCCTACCAAACAGCTCCTATATATAGTTTTATACAAGAAAAAAAATCAGGTTTTGCTATACAGAGAGTACATTAGTAATGCAGAGGAGAAAAGGCCATAAATAGTCCCTTATCTATGGGAGTAGGTCTAAAATGGTCCCTTAACTATACACTTACCGATTTTAGTCCTTTAACTATCCAAAAACTTATCAAATTTAGTCTCCGTCTATTTTTTTATACAAACAGCGTACAAACTCATAGATCTTCATGAGATTAATCGTTAAATCATTCCTCAGACCTATATTTCTCTCTCCTTGCTTCTTTTTCCTCAAGTTCCTCTTGTTAAAAAAAAAAAAAGCATTCTGGCACTGGTGTCGCTCTCGAATATCTAAAATTCGAAAAGACAAACACAGGCACAAAATTTATGTAACCATTCTTCTCAAACACTGTTAAAAAACTGGTAAAAACCGATTGAAAAAACCGACGGAAAGACCGAAGGATTCCGTCGGTTTTTTCAATAATTTTTTTAAATTGTTTTTTTATTTTTAAGAAAACCGACGGACTGCCTCGGTTATTTTTTGCACAAAAATGCGTGAAAAAATATAATTATTTTTTATATTATTTTCTAAAATAAACCGATGGAGTCCGTCGGTTTTTTATTTTTTTATAAAAAATCGACGGACGGACTCCGTCGGGTTTTAGAGCGAAAAAAAGTATAAATTAAGTCAATGTAAGTATATGAACAAAAAATATCAGTGATCTAGTGGTAAAGCCCTTTAATGCCAAGGAACATACCCGGGTTCGATTCCAAGTTCCTATATTTCATTCTTTAATTTTCAAAACAAAAAAAAAACCGACATGAGACTGTCAGCTTTTTTTTTTTTTTTTAATAAACCGACGGACAGGGTTGGTTTTCCGTTGGTTTTAACCGACGCAGTCCGTCGGTTACTAAACGCGAGAGAGAACTTGAGAAAAAAAGTTGAGGTAAAAGAATGAACTTGAGGAAAAAGAATCAGGGAGAGAGAAATATAGGTTTGAGGAATGGTTTAATGATTAATCTCACGAAGGTTTATGAGTTTGTACGTTGTTTGTATAAAAAAATAGACGGCGACTAAATTTGATAAGTTTTTTGATAGTTAAAGGACTAAAATCGGTAAGTGTATAGTTAAGGGACCATTTTAGACCTACTCCCATAGATAAGGGACTATTTATGGCCTTTTCTCTAATGCAGAGCTTTAGTTGTAAGTTCTATTTTCCTAATACGGCTAACCATATAAGGTTAAGGAAAAAAATACATGCATTATAAGGACAGGTAAAGAAAACAAGCAGTATAAACCCCACTAAGAAATTAATATTACCTGAAGATACTCAAGAGGCATATACTTCACCAGTCCACTACATATAATTCTTGGTTCAGTCTCACCAACATCAACCTCTTCAACATAAAGTGAATCAGCCTCCTCATGTCTCCATGCTCTAATTATTCTCCCAACTCTAATATCCAAACTATTCCCAACATCCTTAATCTTCCTCATCTTACCCTCCTCATCTTCCTCTACTACTTCATCATTTTCTTGTACACTTACATTTGATGTTGGGGCTGTACAGTACAAATTGAAGTGTAATTTTGTGCCATGATTGCTAAAATGAAGACCGATTTTGTGGCTATTACTGAAAAGGATGTTGTTATTTTTGTGAGGGGAAAATAAATTTGGCCTCAAGCGCGAAGTAATAGCAGGAATTGAATTGGTGCGGCAAGAAAGTAATAAAGTGCTACTTCCTTTTAACCAATTAGCTGCACCAATTCCCATTACAGGCATTGCTTCGAGAGTTTTAGGATAAAAGATAGGAATTTGAGGACTGCCTTTGCTAATCGTTCTTCCTTAATTTTTAAATAGGAAGAAGTGAAGAAGAGTTGGGGATTTTAGGATAAAAACTAGAGAAAATGTTCAAATTAGACCCTTAAGTTTTCTTTTCTCTGTCGGAAACAACGTCTCAAATGCACAGGTAGGGTGAGGTCTGCATACGTCCTACCCTCTCCAGATCTAATTTGTGGGATTACACTTAGTATACTGTTGTAGTAGCGCTTTAGTTTTTTTATTTACTCAAATTTCTATTGTATACTCCCTCCACCTCAAAATACTTTTCGTGTTTTCCATTTACACGCTCTTAAAAAAATTATTAATTAATAGGATTGTTTGACTATTTTACCCTTATTTATATCTTAGGGTCGTTTGGTATGCGTGATAGGATAGGTAAGGATATCTCATTGAGTTATTTTATCTCACCTTCTATATGGGATAGTAATCCGATCATTTTAGTACAAATGATAGGATAAAATAATATTTGACTAATTAATACCACTAACCAAATATGGATAAAGTTAATCCCAAATTCTATCACGAGATTGTTATCCTTATCTCATATAAATATACCAAACAATCTCTTAAGATATAATATTTCTTTATTGAATATTTACTTTATTTATGTGCCATAATCGAGGTGTTTAAGTCTTCAAGAATAATTACTACTAAGAATATAATGAAAGATAATTAATTAATTTTGCCTTGAACTTCTCAATTTGATGAAGTTGTATAGTAGAAATTGAAGTATAAAGTTGTGTTCTAATTGCTAAAATGACCAATTTTGTTGCCATTGATTCTAGTAGTGAAAAGAATATTGTTATTTGTGTACTGAAAATAATTTGGTCTCGAACGTGAAGCAATAGCATTATAAATTGAATTGGTCAGATCCTAAGAATCTCTAAAAGTAGCAAAGAAACAGATCAAAAGAGATGATCAGATAAGTGATAAACAAAGCAAAAAGGGAAAACTTGAAATAAAAAATGAATCAAATGCAGATGAGAAATGAAGCACAAGGTAGAGTAAAGCAAAGCAAAAACTTAGTGAATTGAAGGAGAAAAGAGCGGAATTTACCTAGTAGAAGTCACTCAAAGAAGAGTGTCAAATTTTGGATTTACTCAAATTTAAACTCTATTCTATTAAGTGGAGCGTTAATAATCCTCCAACACAGCTAACTCTATACATTTGATAGGTTCGTACAATAGAAATCTATATATAATATAAAGCTAGGCATAGATAAGGTGAGGTGACACCTCTCTATGACCATCATTCCTATTTATCTTTTTTCTCCTTTTTTTTTTGGTCTTTTTCTTATTTATTCTTCTAAATAAAAATGTCTAAACATAAATTTCCATAAATTTTCAGTAATTCATAGATAATTACACATAATAACTTTTATAACTGCCGGCTATTAATCCTGCAAACTCAATGCATCCTATTAACTCTTATGAGTTATGGCCTATTCCTCTTCCGTAATAGTACAAATAGCTTCTCCTCCATTTTCTTAATACATTTCAATTTTTCTAAATTGTGATTCCATACGTTATTGGTTTTGTCTTTCCTTACTTTCTTAGTTTTGGGTAGATTTTGTATTTTTGATATGTATTTGAGACCTTTTCCAATGTATTCTTTATATATTTGAGGCCTTTTCCAACAAAAAGTGCTTAGAATATACAATTGTTGTTCTTTTCGGTTTTTGTTTCCTATTATAATTGATAAAATTTGGAAATGTTGAGCTTTGATTTTTGTTGGAGGCTTTTTATGTTAGAATTACTGAAAATTAGAACATTACAGATGCTTAGAGTGTTCGTTTTTGGTGTCTCTTTCTTCCCTTTTTCATTTATAATTTTCATATTTGATTGATTTAAGGTTTGTTGTTTGCCGGTTGGTTGGTGTGTTGAATTTGCTGAATTTGAGTTACTTTGTTTGCGAAGATATTGTTAAATTGTATACCTGTTTACCCTTGAAAAGGGTATAATTGAATTTATACGCGGTTTAAAGGATATGTGATTTGATTTGCCAAAGTAAGTGTATAAATATGCAGTAATTAGTATGAAATTTAGAAAAGATAAGGTTAAAACTAAAGAACAAGCCTGGGCCTCTGTGAGCTTTCAGACTGAATTCTGGGAAAAGGAACGCCCCCGACTAATATTCAAGCTTTAAATATTAAGGGAAAACGAAAGGAATTGAACTGCTAAAAGATAAGGAGAATTCTTTATAAGTAATGCAATCTGAAGTTTATAAAATGTTATACTATTGCCTTGTGTCTCCTCCTCATAGATTATGAATAACATATCCCTATTTATAGTACATGAATCCGCCATTAGCGCAAAACCATTCTCAACAATGACTAGTAAAGGACCTTAAATTCCATCTTGAATGCCAATCGTAATGTCTACACTAAATTTGGTCCGGTTGAATAACGGCTGCAAGACGTGATATCCTTATTTAATGAGCTTGTCGGGCTGCTACTCCGGAGTGAATTTGCTATGGTGGATTTGCCTCGAGTAAAATCGAAGTCCTCTTTTTTGGTTCGCTGAAATGACTCGACGCTTCCTGTTTTAATCACCATGGTGTTTTGCTAGCTGGACGCCACGTGTAAAGCTGCATTTTACCATATATACAGATAGTCCCTCCATTTCCCGGTGGAAAGCATTGACTCCGGGGAATGGATTTGAACCGTTACTGAAGCTACCTAATGGCGGGAACACAAAATGCCTGGTTCCGCCTCCTGAAAAGATAGCCATCGGCTCCAGATTTAATGCTCTCTGCACAATGCAGAATATTCATAATTGCACCATTGATTTGATATGTCTTGGAAGCTGCTACCATTTGAACTTCCATCTTTTCAACTTCCCAATTCGAATATATATAAGGCAAGGATCTCATCCATTCTTGTCACCCACCCACTTTCCTTCTACAGCAAATCCTACATTATAATCTTTGCAATTCCCTTCTCTTAAAGTTTTAGTCACCAGCCATGTCTTATTTTCCATTATTAACCCAATCACCAGCAAACTCTGCATCACCAGTTCATCAATCAGAACATATTTTGATGTTTTGCCCTAACTCGAAAGAAGAACTTGAGTTTCTCGCCGTTGATATTCTTCCCGCTGGCTTCAAGTTCCATGATGACTGCCGCATCTCTACCAATCTTGAGTCCGTTGACAGAATAAAATCCTTTATCGATGCAACAATTCTTCCCAAGGTTCAAGAGGAGTGTAAATTTGCTGCCGACACCAACATTATCAATATCGATAAAGAGATGAGAATGACTCATCATGTTGAAGGTTTTTCTATGACCTGCACTTATCCTTTTGCAATTGGTTATTCCTTTCCCATTTGCAAATCATAGAGGACTTCTGTCGTAGCTATAGAGTTTGTGTCGGGCAAATTGCTCTGCAAATCTGGAGATTGATTTACTGTATTCAGCTCCTAGCTAACATAGCTAATGTCTCATTTACTTTAGATCACCTGATCCATATATACGTTCCTCGAGTTATTCGAGGTGGTTTGGTGCATCTTTATCCTCGTGGGAGGTGTGGTTTAATTGATCCGGAGGATGATTATGATAGAGGCTGGCTACATCGTTTTGTCATGATTCGAACAAACCAACTCCACCGTCAGCTATCCGAGCCTTTTCCTGAATCATGGAATCCTAGTCGTAAGTTTTCCACACTTTTCTTCTTCTCATGATCTAGCGTCGTATAGCACTAATTTTTTTCTTGTAAATAAACTTTTCTTTCACAGCGATTTCAGTCGAACCAGAACTCGTGATTAAAATCTTTGATTGGGTCATTGCATTGCTTGATGCTTCTCGCAATGTAACCCGCTCGTGGAGAAATATCACCTCCGAATGGTGGAAAGGAAAAAACCACGGTAAGTTTAAACCCTTCTATGAATTTATTAATGCTCTTCACAATCATAATCGTATCTTTATCTCCAGGACTTCCACCGAAGAAGCCCATTTCAAAGAAAATCCCTTCTCATGTTAACGCCACCGAAAATGTTGCTTCCTCTAGTCGAAAACACAAACAAAAAGAAGTTCCAGCCAACCCAATTCCTTCTATGGGTATTGGCTCTCGATTACGAACCCGACGTCTTCTTTTAGAGACTATGAATCAGACTCGGCAACATAAAACACCCCCAGTAATCATACTT
Source organism: Lycium barbarum (assembly GCF_019175385.1). Lineage (NCBI taxonomy): Eukaryota > Viridiplantae > Streptophyta > Magnoliopsida > Solanales > Solanaceae > Lycium > Lycium barbarum. The sequence continues at coordinate 105,496,431 of NC_083345.1, forward strand.
GATGAAGACGAGCATATTAATGAAGTCAATGACCCAATACCTAACAGTTTTGAGGCTGAAAAATTCGCCGAGGAGCACATGAATCCCGTTAACACCTGATTTTTGACCTCCCGTGATTTATTTTATTTACTCAGGGTCCTTGGATAATAAATAAGATAATTTTGCATACTCACAAAAATTCTGAATAATTTTAAACAATTATTCAAGTTAATATTTTACTTCTATAAATTAATAGGGGAACCTTCAAGGCTTTATTAATTATTCAAAAATTTATTAGCACTATTACAACATTTTACTGTATTTTCTATAATTCACCAGCAGTAGAACAATTTCAAACATTTGTTCATTTAATTCAGCAAAATCAAGAAAAGTAGATAAAAGGCAATTTGTTTATTTTTATATCCAAGGAATTTGAGTAATTAAAAGAATTTACCACTTTACCCGTCAAGTTTTGAATTATTACTATATATGCATGTTTGTGCCAATTTTGGTAAAATTGTTTAAAATTATGATTTTTTGCCTAATTGTTGTTATTTTTGCATAAATGATCACCTCATAATTAACCAACTCATAGTTCAATACAGCTGGGGTCAATTTTGCAAATTCTAAATTCTGAATGGCCTTAATTGAAATGTCCAAGCCATGGGCAGATTAATTAAGGACGTTAATGCAAATTAGCCTTAATCGGTTAAATTAAATACCCAAATAAGGCTACATTTGCAAGTAGTTAATTGCAACGATATTTCTGGAATTAATTACAAAGATTGGCCATAATTGCAACCCTCCGTCAATTAAGGGTCAATTGAGGGCTATTTCTGCAAAATGAATTTTTAAATCGCCTGTTAATTTAATTACACCTTTATTTGACCTTGTTTTAATTATCTTTTAATATGACTAATTACTTTAAATATTAGCCTATATTAGTAAAATACTTGTTTTGCCCCTACGGGTTTATATACTCGTGGTATAGACATATATACCCGTATAATATACAAAAACGCTTTCAGAATAAATAAAAAATATACATGGACCAGGTCCAGCCCACAAAGGGGCTGACCTGGCCCATGAGCGTTATAATACTCCCTTTAGTATACACCCAAACCTGAAGAGCTCATTTTGTTATTTTCTAAGGGGGCTAGGGTAAAACCCTAGCCGCCCCCTCACCCCTCTTACCCCTTCCCTCCCCCCCCCCCCCCCCCCTCCATTTTGTGTTGGGTCAAATCTCCATTCACTATTACCACCAACACCGTGACATCATCGGGTGGTGAGAAGAGGACGAAGCATTACAAGCTTCGTCCTTTTTTCTTATATTTTGCTCGAGAATTCGTCCAAACAAACCCTTAAGGTACAATCCTCGACATTTATCTTTAAGATTTTCATTTTACAATTGTTTGCATCTATTTCTAGCCATTGATTGCTTTCTTTTGTTGAAATCTGGCCCTTCACCGTGATAATGTTAAGAAGAGGTCTTTTGTCTCACACCGATTGGAAGTGCCACATGCTGAATTAGTTGATAGTTAATAAGTTACATGTGGCATTTTCTGGCTATGCCACTTGGCTTAAGAAGAGGGCTTTTTCCTCTCCTTTTAATAATAAATAGATATATAGATAGGATTAGAACACAAGATGTACGAGATACCCTCTTTTACTTGGATTTGGAAATCTAATTCCACCAATAAGATAAAATTCTTTCTTTAGATTTGTCAACATGATATGTTGCCAGCTAATGATTATCTTCACAGTTTAGAAATGAATATTCATAACAAACATAATCTTTGTGACCATCCACAAGGAGATGTTGCTCACATTTTCTTTGATTGCATTAATGAAGTTACCTTCTAGTACAATCTAAAGGCCGGCAGTATCAGCATAGATTCCTCTCATAGTCTAAGTATTAAGGGTTCGAATTGGGTTAACACTAGAAAGATTATTAGGAAAATAAGTTGTTACAACCCAAATCTAGCATCTAGATAACGACAACCGAGAGGTGACCTGATGAGCTACTATCTATAAGAAAAACTCTCTAATATGTATGCTAGAGCTTGCGTATAAGACAAAAAGAGAGAATAAGTAGTTATAATTGTCTCGATATAATAGATAAGTGCGGAAATGCTAAAGATGTTAACTTTGCCCATACTACCCAAAGTATGTAAGTCATGGAGCTACTAATATCTGAGAGACGAAATATGAGACGCAGCTCGATAACAAAGGAATACTAAGTTTGCTATAGTAGAAGCAGCCACCAATGGTGAAATGGTGGCTCACTAATAGAAGCTGGAATCACAAGTCGACTACCTGGTCACCACCTGCACACACCCAAACAACTACGAGCGTAAGTTCTAAAGACCCAACAAGATCATCGACTCGCCCTCTTAGCTTACTCTTGGGCAATTATTTAGAAATCGCTGATAATGCATAAAGGAATAAACAAGACAAAACAGGTATAATAATCATCTATAAGTAAATCAACTAAATTAAAACTACTAGTACAAGCAACAAGTATAAACACAACATGATAACGATATATATTTGCCATGGGGCATCGGTGCATGACTTATCCATTCCAGACGCGGCATCAATCTCATATCGTATCCATATTTGGAGCGTAGGTGATGACATAGCCATATCAGCAGTACATCGACCATCTTGACTCACCCGATCACACTAGCACTGCCTTACTAGCCTCATACCGGCATCATCATAGCGTGCTCAACTATGCGATAATGAATGTTAAACAATTAAACAAGCAGCACAACAAGCTCATATTGATAAGAAGTATAAAAAAATATAAAAGCACAATAAGCGACGACTATTTCTGCCTAACTAGATGCTTCACAAATATCCGACCTAGCTCATGCTTGGCCACTCACAGGAATTAAGTGGTTTAAATACACACAAGCATCATATAAAACATGCTTTTAAGAAAAGCAAGTAAACTAAGAGTTAAAGCTTCACTTGCCTGAATTTTGTAAGCCAAACCTTACTTGAATCGCCAAAGTCCACCCAAATTCATGGCGTCAATCTATTCAAATTCATCAATAATAGACCCAATTCAGTTCAGGGAACTATTAGCATAATTTAACTACGCCTCGTGGTTAAGTCATCTCTTGGTCAACTCAAACCCGATCCTCAGGCCAACGATTTAGATTTTAAAATTGAATCCATTGACACACTATCCATAAGCTAAGAAACTTATTGCAATAATAAAAATCCTAATTAATATCGATTACCAGCTCAAATTAAGGATTTTCAGTATTTAAAATTAGGGCTAAAATTGCCCACTTGATCCCTTAATTTCTATACATGATTCTATAAATCAAATCTTATGAAATTGAAGTATAATCACCAGGATAGTATCACGAATCCATACTTAGAATTATAGGACGAATTAAGGATCATCGCTATTTGTATAATATTTTAGAACTTTGAATTAAACTACTTAAATCTTCATTTCTATCAATATATTTTTTGACAACAAAACGAAGGTATTGTATTGCAACAAATGACTACCATTTTAGTAAACTTGAAAGAACCTTTCCCAAGTTATATAATAAGACATGCGATACTGACCTTTTAATATAGAGCTATAAACCAGGAACACGTGCAATTCATTATCATACAGTGACTAGTTTAATAGCAAAACCTTTGGGGGGCCTTTTCCACCTTAGGGTCTAAAGCAAAAGCATTAGTGGCCTTACCCTTGAGACACCCCCTATTAGGGGAGTTCATAGATCGATCTGGAAGCACGGGCCACCCCCGAATATCGACAACTCGAATAAAGAAAAAAAAAGATTTAGGTGGCCCATTCTCAATGCGGTTCTCATTATTAGTAGAAGAATTCAACACAATATTAGCAGGTGGATTAGGCAACACAGCCACATTTTGCACATTGGGTGGCCCTTTCTCATTTTGGTTATCATTAGTAGCAGGCGGATTCAGCACAATATTAGTAGATGGATTAGGCAGCAGGGCCACATTCTGCACATTAGGTGGTCCATCCTCATTTTAGTTCTCATTATTAGCAGGCAGATTCAGCATAATATTAGCAGGAGGATTAGGAAGCGAAGCCATATTTTAGGTAGCCGATCCTCACGCCAAAGTAATTGGAAAAGGCACATTACCTGCAGTTTAAATACACATGAAAACAGTCAAAATAATTATAAAATTTTAGTCAGTACAATCAAGCAATAAAAATTTAGTGAGGTTTGATTTAACCCACAACAACTATTGATCGGTGAAATTGACAAATATGGTGGAAATCGAAAAGAATCTGAGAAAGAAAAGGAAAGAAACATGAAAAAAAAAAATAGAGGAATATGTACGGAAAAGGAGAAATGGATGAAAAAAAGAGAGAAAAAGATAGATTTTTAATTCTCTTTAACATGAATTACATGTCTCAAGTTCAACCCAATTTTTAATTATTATTGATTTTATCAGGTCAAACAGATAGAAAAGAATCAACGTTTTTTTATTAGAAATAAAAAAGAATTTGTCTTCTCGCTAATCAAGTAGCCTTTAATTTTCTAATAGCTCTAATCTGTAATCCAAATGAATTTTTCTCACAGCTCTAAACTTTAATTTAAATGAGTTTTTCAAGAAATTCAATGCCACACTCATTTTGAACGAAGGAGATATTTTCAAGGGAAAATACATAAAATGCACCCTAGACTTCTTCGCGTAACTCACTTTAACTCTAGAACTTTACGGCGTTCTTTTACCTCGCCCTATTCGTGTCTGAAGTGAATTTAATACCCACTTAAAAATATTGAACTAGTTTTGAAATGACATATGTTTTACACGCTCCGCCATGTCAACGACTAATTAAATTTTAACTTTTCACTCTTTTTTCTACTCTTTATATTTTTTACATTTGTTTTTCTATTTTAAAAGCCACAATAAGATTTTTTTTTGTTTTATTATTGTCAGCCCTTGCTCCCTATTGTCACGACCTATTTTGCCTAAATCGTGCGGGCACTTACCTTTCCACCTCGGTAAGCAAACCCTCAACCCAACAATGAATAAATACATAAAAGAATGAAATTAAGCAACGCAATAGAATAAATATGTAAGTCTAGTAGTAGAAAAGTGCGGAATGATGATAACACCCCCAGGGTCTAGTCTGAATAACACAAGAGCATCTAAAGGGAGATAATACAATTTGGAATACTAATACATAAAGTGTATATGTCTCTGAAGAGAATAGGACATAAAGATAGAAAGTCTTCAAGGCAGCGGATTGCCATTCTCACCCTGGAAACTCGAGAATAGAGTTGAGGCAACTATCAACCACGCGTCACAGAAGTGGATCCGACCTGATACTCTGCATTCATAAAAGAATGCAGCAAGTGCAGGTCAGCACAAGACAATAGTACTGGTAGGCATCATCGGCCGACTAAGCATAGCTAACACAATTCAGATAATAAGGCAGACAAGCAAATAAACCAACAAGTATAAGACAATATAACCAATTCCAAATATCTGTCATTGCCTATGTAAAGCATCTAATCCCAAATATGTCAAGTCTGAATATATCCAATCCAATCCAACATCACAATACAATCACCAAGCATCTTAATCAAATCATAATGCAATGCAATAATGGTATGATTGCAATGCAATGCCATGCAAATGCGGTGTACACATGTACACTGGACGAAAATATCGACGTCTCGGTAGCAAAACCCAGTGTGACTCGCGAAGTCTAAGTTCCATCCATCCCGAATCTTTTCCCAACAGACAGACGGGACCCCGGATCTTTGCCCACGGGGGGTTCTCACCGGCACCACCCTGGGGGACCCGCGGAGTCCATGCACTAACAACGATTCCGGAGCTAACATCAGATATCGGCCATGCAACAACGATTCCGGAATTGATCATCGGACATCAGCCTCTCACATCACTCAAGTAAAAGAGTTTCATCAAGTATCCATTTCACACAATCAATGATTCCGGGATGAACATCGGATATCGACCACCTCACGTCACTCATGTAAAAGAGTTTTATCAAGTATCAATTTCACTCAAACAACAATTCCAGGATGAACCTCAGATATCAACCATGCAGTAATGAATCATGAAAATGAGAGTGCATGCAATACATGGATCAACATCGATAATCATGCTCAATATCACAAGTACCAACAATGGGTAAGCCATAATATATCTGAATCACAAATACCAACAGTGGGTATGCCAGTAATATAACCGAATAACAAGTACCAACAGTGGGTACACCAACAATATAACCGAATCACAAGTACCAACAGTGGGTATGCCAACAATATATCCAAGTACAAATACTAACAATGGGTATGCCAATAATATATCCAACTACAAATACCAATAATGGGTATGCCAACTATATCATAATGATGACAAAATAGAATCCAATATCTACCAACGACTCATGACATCAAGCCGGCACAATAGAATAATTAAATCACACATAACGGGGTGGCTAGTCCTAACACGCAACAAGGCCCAACCTATGGCAATATCCATCCCAACTTCATATCCGAAGGTTCACATGCTGTCTCCGACAGTATAATCTAAATATGTGTTTTGCTATACGAAGTCTCACCAAAGGTAAGCCATAACCTACCTGGATGACCGAACCGCAACACCAATAACTCACTCCTTTCCCTTGCCTTTCCGCTGAACCTCAGAACCAAGGTAGTCTAAGCATAATCGAATTCTAGATTAGAAATCATGAAGAATGAAACTAATATTGCTACTATTCAAATCAAGTCAATTCTAGCCCTAAAAATTGGGGAAACAGGCCCACAAGGGCAAAACTTAAAATTCGGAAGCAAAATGTCAAATTAAGTACTACGTGATCATAACCCAACCACTAATTGCTGATTTTAACTCAAAGATTAGCCCAATTTCTAATTTCAAGCAAAACCCCCAAATTGGGTATAAACCCTAACTTTTTGGTTCAGAAATTCAACACTAGAAAGGGAAAATATATGATAAACAAGCTTAGATTCATCAAAATCTATCATAAACACTATCAATTTATCATTACTAAGCCTAGAGGAAGTGTTCATCAAAACCCTCTTCCAACTTCCATCACTAAGGGGTTATTAAAGGGAAGGGGAAAATATAAAATGATTATGATTTAAGGAAGAGCAAAGGAATAAGCAATGTTTACCTCCAAGAATCTCCTCCAAATATCTCTAAGAACAGTTCCCTCGAGCTCAAATATCGAGATAGGAAATAATGAGGGTCTAAGGGCTTTTAACACTTCATTAATTTTATAAACTGTCTATCACCCGCTTTAGCGGCACTAGGATCGCCCCAGCGGCACCGCTTCAGCGGTCAAGGCTGAAATGCTTTGGCCGCTACAGCGGCAGGGTTACCGCTCCAGCGGTACCGCTGCCGCGGTGCTGGTGCCGCCAAAGCGGGCACTAGACACCAGAAAACTTCTCAAGTTATGAAATTTGATCCAATTTTCAGACTAGTTTCCAAGGCCATCTGCTCACATACCATACACATAGACACACATAAAAACGTACTACGGACACATTTGTGGCCTCGGAATTCCCAACGGAGGTCTCGTTGACCGAGTCAACCCCCAATGCCTTAATCCCAATTTCCCAACTCAAGTCCCAAAATGCATCCGAGTGCATTGGGAACCGAAACAAATACACACACAAGTTCTAAACGACCATTCGGACCTCTCGAAATCGACGGAATCCCGAAAAAGGTTTGTTTACCCTAAAGTCAACTTTAGGTCAACCATTTTTCACTTTAAGCCTATATATCACAAAAGTTGCCTGAATCTGGTCTAGATGCCTCGGGAAGCGTGCCAACAATCCCTTCGGGTCAAAATTGAGCTAATCAATGCTCAGGAAAGGGCGAAAATGCTCAAAAGACTATAACGACCAAACAGGTCGTTACACCTATAAGCACTCAGTACACCCATTTCTGCCATTTCACAAAAAGGTAATCTTTTCACTCCAATTTTCTCAGCTAAAGGGCTAAAACTGTTGTTCATTTGTATAGTAGGTGAATTCTCTTTCAAATACTTCCTTCTTTCCTCAATAGGCAGCTCAAAGAACTTATGCCAAAATTCAATTACATTCTCAAAAAACTTCAATTGGAATTCCATGATGGATGATTTGGAAACAACCCCCCATTTCTCTGCTGCATCATAAATCGATTCTGCAACTTTAAGTAATTAAAATTTGAGAAATCAATAATGGGTATGGATTCCGAGGACACTATTTGGGTAAAATCTAGTCTTTCTTCGTGTAAGGTTGAATGGATTTTTGAGTAACGGGAAAGACCCTTCATTTCTTTTGTTTACTGGAAAATCGACGAAATCTGATGTATAAAATAAATGCAACAGCACGGGCCCAACATATTGAATTTAGAAATTGCATTTTCATTTTGGGAGGGATGTTTTAAATGATTTAGGATATGTGAAATATTTGAATAAGAAAATATAGCAGTTGTTCAATAATAGCGTAGCACTTCTGAGCTTTCAAAAATACATTAGCTATGTAACATAGTACAACATCACAGTGTAATATATGTTTATACAAAAATATAGCAACCGACACATCAGGGTGGAATAATCAAATGTAACAGTAGAGCATTCAAAGTGAAACATCCGAGGATGCATCTGCTCATTAGGTACAGCAACATCATCTTGAACATTTAAAAGTGTAGTAGCAATTCTTCAAAATGCAGCAATCGGCCCATATTAAATGTAGCCATAGTTTTCTTTTAAAGTGTAGCCATTTTTCATCAAGTGTAGTAACTCAAGAGTAATACTCCCATCTGTTTAGCCTCAAATGTGAATTTCTTTTGCCTCAAGTATGGCAACAATCCACATCAAAGTGACTCAAGATCACTCAGTATTATGGAACTCCTCTCAGGTCATGTAAAAGAAATAAAAGGAGTAAAAGATTTAGTGTCAAGAAAGAAATGACATTCCTTTTTTCTTTTTAATGTAACGAAAATGAGCATTGGCTTAACCCAACTATAGAAGCAAGCTCATCATATGAGAATTGTCTAGGTTCATATAAGGAGACAATAGTTCATCCCTCAACCAATATAGATAGTACACTTAACTCCCCTTATTTATTTAGGACTGGAAAACAATTATAATGTGGAGCCTAACATTAAGTAAACCGAGAACTGCATTGAGTTTAGCCCTTGTACTAGAAAGAAAATGAACCGTGAGTTTAACAGAACCAAAAACTCTAGCTCATAATATCCAAGATCGTATAAGGAGACAATTGAGTTATTTCCTCAACTAATATTGCACATTTAATATTTCTCAAAGCCATGCCAATTACTAAAAGTATTTCAGGATTCAAAGTTTAGCAGGCCCGCAGTTTTTTTGTAATTTCAGTAAACTGACATCTTAGGAGAATCTATCTATCTATTCTGCACCCTTCCAACACCAATCACAAACAAGAAATGCCTCGTGTATAGATATTACACGAGCAAAAAAAGCTCTAACTAGTCTCTTAGTTGAGGAAATAACTAATCTAGCAGAAATTAAAATTGTAAAACGAAGGGTCGCCAAACCTAAGCTCAAAACATCACCTTGGTCTTTAAATGAATTAATCACATATAAGACAAAAAAAACTCAGTCATTTGTCCCTCTGTAAGCAACTCAATAGCTTTTCTTACACAATAATCAAACATATACCATCAAATTTTAGCAGTATTCTTCAATCAGAATGTTCATTATGGGGCAAAAAATCAAAGGGCGCTATTAAGAATTGCAATCTAACAATAACAATCTTCTAAGCTTATAGAAATGGAGCAACAATGGAGAAATAAGGATTAATTCATATTGAGTAAGAGAGGAGAAGAAGAGAGTTGTGAATTGGGGAAAATGAAAACTAACTTTATTCATTAGCTGTACATGAGATTATATACACGATTATAATGAGCGAAATCAACCTAAAATATCTGATCCAGCTGTCACAGAGCTGGCAGTGTTCTTCCACTCACTAATAGACTAAGCTAGCACTAACTGTAACTAACTAACTCTAACAGACTAGTAATGAACATTAACTTAATATAACAAGTTGGAGGGGTTGAAAACACAGCCAACTTGCTCAAAATAGCAGCATGCTTGATTCCTATTGAGGCCTCAGTTAGTACATCAGCCAACTGATCATTTGTGGAAGCATGATACAAAGCAATCAGACCCTCTTGAACCTTGTTTCTCACAAAATGGCAATCCACTTCAATATGCTTAGTTCTCTCATGGAAGACAGGATTCTTGGCTATGTGTAGAGCATATTGACTGTCACAAAAAAACATGCATTGGTAAAGGAATTTGCACTATTGGTTGATCAAGTAACCTTTGTGACCAAACAAATTCTCCTACAACTTTCCTAAGTGCCCTATACTTAGCTTCTGCAGAGGATAGAGAGATTGTTTCTTGCTTTTTTGATTTCCAACTTATAGGGTTGTTTCCAAGTAGAACAATATATCTACTAATAGACTTCTTAGATTCGGGGAATGCAGCCCAATCTGAGTCACAATAAGCATTCTGTCACGCCCCAACCTTGTTAAGGCGTGATTGGCACCCAGCACCTTACTGGGGCTGAGCGAACCAAGTTGTAACTTGCATATTCTATGTCTCGAATGGCAAAATAAGTCCAAGGAGGATAACTATGAATATAATATCATGCATATGTAAATGTACAATGGGTCCACGATACCGATATAACCACTGACAAGACACAACTAAGCTGTATATAAGAAACTGTCTGCAAAGCCTCTATGAACATGACTGAAGTATAAAAGTTGGGACAGGACCCCCGACATACCCGTAACACACAAATATACATATACGAACCCAGACTCGGCAATGCTCCAGGAAGAAGTAGAGCCCACCAATCTAGAGTAGTACCTGGAGGCAGCCTACTGCGGAAGGTCCTTGTCTCGTCTGTATACCTGCGGGCATGAACGCAGCGTCCACAGGAAGGGACGTCAGTACGAATAGTGTACCAAGTATGTAAGGAGAAAAAGTAACATAATAAACATGTGCTGCAAAGAAGAAGGATAAGAATCAACTTTGCACATCTGACTTGCTAATGAGAATCTAGTATGCATATCTCTCTATACTCTCATATCTTTAACAACATCTATGTATAATAGTGTGATCCTAACCTACGTATCATCCTAGTGCTATCTGCCTAACTAACCAGTGGTAACTGCCCGACCAGCCGTAGCACGGTGGTAACTGCCCGTCCGATTATCGCCCGACGGTAGAGCGCAACTGCGCCACTGATCAGTGGTAACTGCCCAACCGACCGTAGCTCGGTGGTAATAACTACCCAACCAGCCGGAGCATGGTGGTAAATACATAACTGCCCAACTGGTCGTGGACCAGTGATAAATATAATCAACATCATGACCCGGCCTCCACGAGTAATCTCTATGCACTTCTCATGGTCATCACTTATCTGTTATTGCATACATGATCACATAAGACTTATAAGCACAGTTCTGGGCCATTAGGACTTCTTCCCGCTTAAATAAACACTAACCAAATCCTGAGATATAGCTTAAGCCTCTCTTCTAGCATCAAATACCTCATTAGGGATCCTCTACTAGCACGCTATTCATGTCCTACAAAACATTGCTTAAGCACACATTTCTAAACTCATCGGAGTGGCGTAAGGTCGGTAAAACTCTGATTTCCATTATGGAGCTAACATCATTGGCATAGCTCACCTTGAAGGAACAATAATCATAAGGTGAGACCGTGTAACGACCCGTTTGGTCGTTTAGCACTTTTGAACTCATTTTAGCTAAAATACCCTTTTCGTAGCTTTAAAGGGTATTCTTGACTTGCGGGAATTGGTGGCACGGTGATTTAGTTGGTGGTACTTTTTGAAATATATTTATTTAATATATGTGAATAATTTATTTATAGGAATATGAGTTTTGCTCATATAAGATACAAGTTGGTAAATAAAGTATTTGATCGAATGACTTTATTTTGTATAAATGGTTAAGTGAATAATTAAATTGTAAAAACTATTAGAATAAGTTATTGGGCTTAGCCCACTTCTCATTACCCATATAGCATAGTGGCATAGGGTATCAACTATCAGATAATACAATTAACTTTTAGCAAGAAAAAGAAAATAAAGGAAGGGGAACACTTTGACACTACACGGAGGAAAACAACTGAAAGGAAATTTCTTCTCTTGAAAGTAAATTTTAGGGACATCAGGTATGGAGTTGTATTTCTTTGACTAAAATTATATTTGTTGACCGCATAAGAATGGTTATCAATTATTAGATGATATTATCAACTCATCCGGTTATTATCACATGTGAAAGTACAAAAGGACTTTTAATAGTTTTGTATATTATTACAAGAAAGTGACGATTTAGTCAACAAAATAAATGGGAACGGACAAGTTAGAGGCAGAGACAATTGGGGCCAATTTTGTGAGTTTTCAAATTGAGTAACATATTGATTATGAGTTAATCATTGAGAAATAGTATAGAATGGATGAATAGGGCATAGGTTAATGTTCTGCATATTTTTAATTCGGGGTTGAATTTACTGGTTTGGTAACTTAGTTTCGGTTTCATATTTTCTTTTTTTATATAGTGGGTTTAGTAATTGAATATTGGGGTAAATTAAAAGTTTCGAGTCCTAGTCCTAAGAAAGGAGAGTTAATGATTTGAGAGTCCATTTATGGATGAAATTGACCAATTTTAAAAATATATGATTCTTGGATAATGGGTGAAATTATTTTTCAATAAAATTCCAATCTTGCCCTTGTGGGCCCAAGGCCACTTTTTGGGGTGCGTTTTTGGGTTTCGAATATAAATATAGTAATATGGGTGTCCTTAGATTCGTATTCTAACATAGATCGCATATTTTATATATTTTGATCGTTCAGAGGCTCTACGCAAAGGGAAGACATTAGTTTGATTGTTCGTGGCACTCGCTCGGCATTGAGGTAGGTTATGGTCTACTTTAGTTAGACTCTGATTAAAAAATCGTATGTAGTTGTAGAATTTGACAGGGATAGCATGTTAGGCCTTCGGGCATGACGTGCAGATGAATTCTAATTAGGTTGGTTCTGTCAGCTGTTGGCTTGTCACCAAATGTGTTATTTTCTGTGATTATCACCTATTGGTATCTCCGTCACATACTAGCTCACTCATCACATAAAAAGGAATGGTAATATTGATAATTGAACAGTGGACAGTAATATGATTTGTACTTGTTGATTTTATATTGGTAATATTGTTGAGACTGATATCATACATGACTTGCTTTCCATATTATTGTTGTGATGATTAGTGAGATGAGTGATTGAGAGACTTCGAGGTCTTTGCCGGAGATTGAGAGTGACAGAAAGACTCCTAGGTCTTTGCCGGAGATTGAGAGTGACAGAAAGACTCCTAGGTCTTTGCCGGAGATTGAGAGTGATTGATATCCTCCGAGGTTTCTGCCAGAGAGCACGAGTGGTACATGGACTTCACGGGTCCCCCATGGGTCATGGCTTCGAGGCACTGCCCTTAACATGTGTGTACGAGAGTGGAGTGAGTGAGGTGACTGTTGCATTGCATTGCATTGCATTCATTCACTCATATATTTGACTGATCATCTGGTGAACTATATCTGTCTTGGTTGATTTCATGATTCCTTTACACTTTACTTATATATGATACGTGACCATACCTGTTTGCTCTATGTGCTACTTGTTAGTTTCCACTTCTTCATGCATTATCTAATCATTGTCGGCCTATGATACTTACTGGTACTAGTGTTGTATTGATACTACTCTTGCTGCACTTTTGTTGAGTACAGAGTACGATCCAGGCTCCAGTTCTACGCCCCGTGCTGATATATGAGGGTGACATCTTTCGGTCATTCAGGGTGAGCTACTTAGTCATCCGTGGCCCCTGAAGGACCCTCTTATTTAATTCTGATTTTTTTGTTCGACAGACAGTATGTAGCCTTCGGGTATTTTCAAACTTTTATTCCAACCTATGTTAGCGCTCTTGTGCCCTTTGACCAGATTTTGGGGTTGTCGTGACATTTCTAGTTATGATAAGTATTTAAGACTTGATAACTTATTCTTATTCAATTTTCCGCTTATTTAACTTGTTAATAGTAATGTGGTTCGCCTACTCGGAGGGATAGTGTAGGTGCCACCACGACTCGCGAATTGGGTCGTGACAATTTGGTATCAGAGCTTCTAGGTTAATTGGTCTAATAAGTACAAGAGCAATGTCTAGTAGAGTCTTGCGGATTGGTACTTAGACGTCCATACCCATCCTCGAGAGGCTATAGCACATTTAGGAAACATTCCACATCTTTCCCTCTTTTCGTGCTAGTTCAATCCAATTGGTATCTGGATCATTCTTTTCGTGCGAGATTGTTCAGATTGGTATCTTAACCTCGTTTCTATGTTCTCTCACAGATGGTGAGGACGCGATCGATCACTACTGGAGGCCAGGAGCCTGCACCTGCACCTGCACCTGCACCCGCACCCGCATCCATACCCATTGCCCGAGCAGCTGTCCGTGGGCGAGGAAGGGGACGTGACAGAGGCCGTGCAACTATTCCAGATAGGAACCAAGCACCAGCACCTGCTCAGGACCCTGACAGAGAGTTGACTCCGGAGCTTGACGACATTCCGGATGAGGAGATTAGGGCTACTGAGCCATAGCCTGGGGTCACTGCTACTCCTGATTTTCAGGAGGTTGTGTTTTGAGTGTTGGGGTAATTTGACAGTTCGGCTCAGGCGGGCATGATTCCAGTTGCTCCAGATGGCTCGCAGACTAGAGTGGGAGGTCATACTCCCGATGCTACGGTTGCTCCAGGATTTCGGACATCGAGGGTATTGCCGACAGCAGCAGTGGCTCCCCGTATTGATGCTACTCCAGCGCCTGATTTTTCTCTAAGGCCTATGGATGGGCTAGTGTTGACCAGTGAGGAGCGAAAATCGTTCGAGGGATTTACCAAAATGTCTCCTCTTTGGTTCTATGGTACTCCCGGGGAGGATCCGTATGAGTTTATTGTTAGCTGCCATGAGATGCTTCATAAGTTGGGTGTAGTGGAGTCTCACGGGGTCGATTATATTTCTTTTATTTAGTTGGGGATGCCAAGCAGTGGTGGAGATCGTACATGGAGTGTTGACCAGTTAGGTTGCCACATTTAACTTGGACCCAGTTCTACCAGGTGTTCCTGGAGAAGTATGTCCCTCGTACTCTGAGAGACAATATGAAGGATGAGTTTTAGACATTGGAGTAGCGGGGCAGGTCGGTTGCGGAGTATGAGACCAGATTTCTCGCTTTGTCCCGTTATGCGACGACATTACTTCCCACAGAGGCTAAGAGAGTGAGAAGATTTGTGAAGGGTTTGGACCTTCCGCTTCGGCTAGCGACCTTACTGTTGGAGGCTTCTGGGGCCTCATTTTAGTCAGCAGTAGAACATGCCAGGAGGGTTGAGTCAGAGATGGGTCGAGCACATAGTGGGGGTGGCGACAAGAAAGCTCGTAGATTTGACAGTTTCAGAGGTCCTATTAGAGGTGGGGGGGATACCAAGACAGGGTTCGTCATCATCCCTACAGTCGCCCCATCCAGTCATCACTACAGGCTTTACCAGGTGGTTCTTCAGGTTATAGCGGGCACAGTTCTGAGCAGACTTCCTGAGGTTCTTACTCTCGACCTTCAGACCGCGGAGGGTATTCCGGTTCTTCTATGACAGTTCAGCAGCCTATGGCCAGAGGAGCATGTTTTGAGTGTGGTAAGACAGGGCATTACGCGAGAGAGTGTCGTAGATCCAGGCAGGGTTCCAGAGTTCAGACATCTAGGCCTCCAGCATTGCCAGCTAGAGGAGGAGGACATCCTAGTAGAGGAGGTTCGCAGTCGGGCAGGGGTGGCCATCAGCCTAGCAGAGGTGGCCATACCGCTCGACTGCGAACCCCCTCTACTAGGATGGTCACTTATAATGTACAATCGAAGAGCGGTTTGTTGCGTTGGAAACTAGACTTCATGAACTTCAATTTAGGCTTTTTCTTTACTTCAAAATTCCTCAAATACTAAAATATATTCTTTCCCTAGGTTGGCTCATACTTTGTTATTCAAAGTAACGCTCATCTTTTTCTAAAATCGTACTAACTCAACTTCTTCCACTCAATTCCTTTTAGGACCTTCCGGAATTCCTCATATGCATCATTTACTCATAAAATGTACTTAATAATGCTTCGTCCCTTATATTCCAAAGTTGTTTTACTTAGCCATAGTTTAACATACTTATGCTCAAATTTAATAAGTGCTTCTCCGCAAGTACGGGGTGTAGCACTTTCACCCCACAACTAGGATCTTGAGACATGAAAATTCCTAAGGATGGATCAGGTTTGAGATACCTGAGGAGGTGAAAAGCAGCCTTCAAATGTGGTTCTCTCGGATCTTGCATGAACTGACTCAAGTGTTGGACACTGTAGGCTATGTCCAACCTTGTGTTTGCGAGAAAGTTCAGCTTGCCAATAAGTTTCCTATAGAATGTGGGATCTTGCAATGACACTCCTTCTTTAGCTTTCAGCTTCTGATTAGGATCTAGTGGTGAATACAAGCAATTTTGTTCAAGCATACCATACTCTTTCAATAGATCCAGTAGGAACTTCCATTAAGATATAATAATTCCATCATCTTTGTACAACACCTCTAATCCCAAGAAGTAGTGTGATGTACCGAGGTCTTTGATATTGAAAGTATGATGTAGAAATTATTTCAGTTCATCTATCTCAGATATGTCTGTACTAGTAAGAATTATAACATCAACATATACAACTACATATACTGCTGAACCAAGACCCTTCTTGTAGAACAATGAGTAGTCATGTAAGGAGTGCATGTACCCTTTTGAATATAATTGCCATGACCCAATTCCACTAAGTCGTGCGGGCACCTACCTTTCTCACCACGATAGGCGAACCCTTAACTCGACATTCACAATAATGGAAAAATAGCGGAAGAAGTAAAATAGTGAAAGTCTCACAAATATAATATAAATAAGAAAGTGCAGAAGTAAATGAAATCCGCCCTAGTATCTGGTCTGGTTATACAAGAGCATATAACTAAATACTACAAGTCTGAATCATAATAATACATAAGTAGTCTGAAAGATCATGTCTCAGAATAGAAATAAAGACATAATGATAGAAAGAGTCATCGAGCAGCGAACGTCCTCATGCTCACTCTGAAGGACTCGAATCAACCATCCTCGAATATCGGTCACGAGGAGTAGAAGTCGATCTCACCTGGTACTCTGCATTCATAAAAGAATGCAGCAAGTGCAAGTCAGTACAAACAACAAGTACTGGTAGGTATCATAGGCCGACTAAGATTAGCTAACATATATCAAGGAAATAAAGTAAGATAAACAGGTAAATCAACAAGGTATAAGTCAAACACGAGCAAGTAACCAAGTACATGTCATCACATATGTTATAGCATCTAACCCAAATGTGCCAAGTCTCGATATACTCAATCCGAATCCTTATATCACAATTACATTACAAGAATATCACAATAGAAGCCACAGTACAATGCAATGCAATAATGTATGGCATGTGAATGCAATGCATATGCACCGTACACATGTACTCCGATGATGGAACATCATATCTCGGCAACACAACCCATGGGGGACCTGTGAAGTCCATGTACCTCACGATTCTGGCAACAACCTCGGCAATCGCTACCTCACGTTTACAGCAAAAACCTCGGCAATCGGTACCACTCATCCTCAATTTTGGGATAAACATCGGACATCGGTTCTCACGTCAATCTCATCCAATTGAGGCCAGCTCGTAACAGTGTTTCCTTAAGTATCATCAATGTATCAACAGTATATCATAATGGATGAGAATGCGTGTAATGTATGAGTTCAATGTCAATAATCAAATCAATATCAAAGTACCACGCATGGGTATACCAACAATATCATGAAAGGGCTACACAATAAGCCATAATAGAATCACTATCCTCATCCCAAATGACAACAAGTAAGATACTACAACATCATAATCAAGATATATCAATAGTCTTCTATATCTACTATCTCCACGTGGCATCGAGCCAACAACAATCAAATAAGATAAGTCACAACACAACGGGGTGGCTAACCCCAGTCACACAATAGGGCCCAACCTAAGACAATACCCAACCCAACTTCATACCCGAAGGTTTACATGCATTCTCTGACAAAATCGTCTAAATATATGCTTCGCTAAATGAAGTCTCACCATAGGATAAACTGTAACCTACCTGGAAGGTCGAACAACAAGGTATCCAATAATCAAACCTTAGTCTTCCCTTTCCTTTGAGCCTCGAGATAATGAAAGTCTAAACAAATTCGAATCATGGAATTAGAATCACGAAGAACATAATTCAAACCCTACTTATATTCAAGACCCAAATTCTCAACCTATAGAATAGGGTTTATGAACTAGAAAGGTGAAATTATAAATCTAAAGATCTCAACATGAAATTAAAGCTCTAGGTGATCAATTCCCATCAATATCAAGCTAGAAGAACCAACAATTTATTGAAATTCGGATTCTAGGAAAAACCCCCAAATTTGGGTATAAACCCTAACTCCCAATTCAACAATTAGGCCTTAATCAAGAAGTAAACATGTTACTATAGCTTATATTCATCAAATCCATGCTAAATAAAGCTAACCAAACCACGAATTTCAGATTTATAGCCAAGAAATCATTTAGGAAGAAACCCATTAAAACCCTCTATTAATACCCAACTTATTGATGAACTAAGCATGAACTATGAATTTCTATAGTGATTAATGATCAAGGAATGAAGCAGAAAGTTGGGGAAACTCACTACAAAGCTTAGCCTCTTCAAGAACTCCAAAACCCTCTCCAATAGCCTTTAGACGAAATGGGGAAATGTTTAGAGACTAGGGGTTTTTATCACTTAAACCATTCAGGTACTGCCCGACACCCGCTTCCGCGACCAGCAGACTGCTTCAGCGGCACCGCCTCCGCGGTCCCATGACTGCTAAAACGGTCATTCCCAAAACCACACTAGCCACTTCAGCGGAAGGGTGACCGCTATAGTGGTACCGCTGTCGCGGTGGTGGTGCTGCCAAAGCGGGCACCAAACACCAGAAATCCCAAGATTTCACATTCTCAACCCGAATTTCCGAGTATCTCCCGAGGCCATCTGCTTACATATCAAATATGCGGACATATATAAAATCACGTTATGAACGCCCTCGTGGCCTCGAAATTCCCAACGGAGATCTCGTTGACCGAGTCAACCCCCGATACCTCAAAATTAACTTCCGAACACAAGTCCCAAAATGCACCCGAGTGCATTAGGAATCGAACTAAATATACGCACAAGTTCTAAAAGACCCTCCGGACCTCTCGAAATCGACGAATTCTCCAAAAAAGTTCGTTTACCTAAAAGTCAATTACGAGTCAAATGGTTCACTTAAAAGCCAAATTTCCCCAAAACTTACCCTAATCAACTCCGATGACCTAGGAACGCATGCCAACGGTCCCTGCTTGTCCAATATGAGCTAATAAAGCTTGAAAAGGGATCAAAAGGGTCGGGAATGCAATGATGAACAAATGGGTCGTTACAATAATGCTTCAGTTAGTCTAGTATACCGTTGTCTGCTTGCTTGCTGGAGTCCATATAGTGACTTGTTCAGTTTTCAAACCATCCCTGGACTGCTTACTAACCCTGGTGGTGCATCCATGTCCATGAAGGAATGCATTATTAACATCTAGTTGGAAAATACCCTACCCTTTTTTTTACAGCAGTAGCAAGTAAGGACCTCACTGTGGTCATCTTAACTACTGGTGAAAAAGTTTCGTTGTAGTCAATCCCAGCTTGTTGTGTATAACCCTTGACCACCAATCCTGTTTTGTATCTTTCAATGCTTCCATCAGCCCTGTGTTTGATTTTAAACACCCATTCACAACCTATAGCTTTCTTTCCTTTAGGTAATGGTGTAAGGGTCCAAGTATGATTAGTGTGTAGTGCATCAAATTCCTGATTCATGGTGGCCTGCCATGCAAGATTCTTAGCTGCCTCCTCATAGGAAGAAGGCTCATAGTCATTACAAATGCTCATTATAAGGTGTTGACTCTAAGAGGTAAGATCAGCAGAAGAAATGTGATTGTTACATGAAAACAATGCATTAAGGGACAAATTTGTAGTTGATTTCAAATTTGGGAAAGAGTGGTGATAGTCTTGTATATAAGCTGGTGTTTCGAGAATTCTATTGGATTTCCTACTTTCTATTAATGGTACATCTGATGTTTGAGAGTTGATAAATGGTGGAGTAGGCAAAATGTTAGGTGGAGGACTGATATGTGTGGGACTAGATAGACTAGTATCATTTGAGGGTGTAGTAGGAGGTGACACATTAGGTTATGGGGTATTTGTGTTCCTATTATTATCCAATGCATTGTGTGTGGACTAACCAATATCATCACATATAGGATCAATAAAAGGAATTGAATTAAACACAATAGGAAATGAACTAAACTCAGAAGACAAAGTAAATGAAAAAACAGACTCTTTAAACACTACATCCTTAGAAACATGAATTTTCTTGGTAGCTAGACTCAGAACTTTGTATCCCTTTGTCCCAAATGGATATCCAATGAATAAATGAGGATCAATCCTTGGTTGAAATTTATTTGTATGAATTTTTGGAAATGTGGGATAGCACAAACACCCAAAACTTCTCATGTGGGAATATGAAGGTTTCTAGTTATACAATAGTTCATGGGGGCATTTTCCCTGCACATGTGAAGCTGGAAATCTATTTATTATGTAAGTTTCACACAGAATGCATTCACCCCAGTATGTTAAGGGCATTTTGGACTAAAAAAGAAGTGCCCTGGCAGTTTCTAAGAGGTATTTATGTTTTCTTTCCACCACACCATTCTATTGAGGTGTGCATGGATAAGTTTTTCATGATTAATTCCTTTAGATTGAAGAAAAATGGATGTATTGGTGTTGACAAACTCTAGACCGTTGTCTATCCTGATGGTTTTAACAAAAGTATTGAACTGGTTCTCAACTAAACAAATAAATGCCTAGATGATAGTCAAGGTATTGCTTTTGTTAGACATAAGTTGAGTCCATGTAGATCTAGTATAAACATCCACAATGGTGATAAAGTATTTGTAATTGTCATGTGTGGTTGTATAATATGGTCCTCATAGGTCAATGTGAAGTAGTTGGAAAGGTTTAGTGGTGCTTTGTGGAAAAACTAGTCTAGTTTGTCTTGCCATAGGGCAAATGGAATAGTTAAAAGGTTGTTTAGGTGAAAAATTCTCATGTATTGAATGGATCTCTTTCATTTTGTCAAAGGGCACATGTCCAAGTCTGTTGTGCCATAATACATTCACATCATCCACAGACATAACTGAATAAGAATGAAAAACTGAGTATTATTCATTTCTGTTGAACTATTTACATCATGCTGAGAAGCACACTTATTTGTTGAAAATGACTTATGAACAATGGAACTGTGATGACATTGTGTGTTATGAGGACAACAAGTAACTAGAACAGACAGTGAAACAGAAGCAGTAGAAGTTACTGGTGTAGAACCTTTGTTGTTGAGACACCTTGGACACATAAAATAGATTCCATTTTTGACTCTACCAATTTCCAGAGGCCTCTTCATTGAAGGGGCCTGCATTAAGCAGAATGTTTTAGTAAATGCAACAATACCATTAGACGAAGAAGCTAAGGAATGAACAGACACAAGATTATATTTGAATGAAGGCACATAAAATACCTTATGCAGGACAATACTAGGTGCAAGTATGACACTACCAATTTGTGTCACCTTTACTTTGTAAACATTTAGTAAGATGATCAAAAATGGATAGGGTAAGGTTATTATGTTGATAAAAAGTGATTTATTGAAGGTCATGTTGTTTGATGCTCCTGAATCTAGTATCCAAGAGTCAGCCTTGTTTTTGAAACACACACAAGACAATTTTCCAAAATCAATAGAGAAAGTGAAAACAATGATACCTGCAAAGTTTGCTGAACCATTAGTGGGATTTGTGTTTGAATTATTCCCATTTCCATGTTGGAACTGCTGCAGCATACTCATGAGTTGTTCATACTGTTCTCTGCTTAGACTCATACTTTGGTTATTATCTTTGTCAGTTTGTTCATCCCCTTTTGTGGACATAGCATCAGATGAGGGTCCATGTATATTTGCCATAATTCTCTTCCCCTTATCTGGTCTTAAATTTTGAGTTGGATTCTGATGGTTTTGGTAAGAATTCTGATAAGAATTTTGAAAAACATTCTGATGATATCCTGAGTTCCTAGCAGGAGATTGAAAGGGATATCCATGTGATTTATAACACCTATATTTGGTGTGACCTGGTCGTTTGCAGTGCTCACATACCACTTCAGCTTTAGAAGTGTTACTTTGACATGTACTACCAGGAAAATAGTTGGTCCTATAGTTATTTTGTCTTGGGATATTGACACTTAGTGAAGTGGATTTTGTAAACAGCTGGTTATTTGGCCTAATCTCCCTTTGTTTCTCATCTTGAACCAATATGGAAAATGCTTGAGCCGATGATGGAAATGGATTCATCATAAGAATACTCCCATGAATCACTGTATAAACCTCATAGCCTCCTATCTTGTTCTGCTTTATAAAGATTGTCTTTTGCACCACATGTGCAGTTACAAGAAGACTAAGTTTTCGCATGTAAAGTGCTAATCTCTTCTCAGAGCTTTTTCATTCTAGTATAGTAAGTTGTGATGTCAAGAGTACCTTGAGAGAGATTATCTCCTTTTGAATCTGATATAACTTCGCACCATTTTTCTAATCATACCGATCATCCAATTCCTTCCACAGTTCAGTAGAATCATTCACATATTCAACACTATCCGCAATTTCTTTCGAAAGTGAATTTAGAATCCATGAGGTGACAATATCATCGCATCTCTCCCATTGTCGATGTTGAGGAGACGCGAATTCTGGTTTCTTACATTCACCATTGATAAAACCTAGTTTGTTTTTCACAGATAGGGCTCTTAATACGCCTCTTCTCCAAGATCTGTAGCCAATCCCATTGAATTGGACTGGAACTAGCATCGCACCTGCACTCTCCAATGGATGCATGTACAAAGGGGAACTTGCATCAATGGAGGATTGTTCGGTCCTTTGAGCTGGTTGTTGTTGATTATCTTCAATTGCCGTTGTTGTTTATCAAATACTCAGATGACAGCTACTTTGTTATGTGATTAATTTTGACTAATGGAAATCAATCGATTTGAGAAAACGATCAAACTCGAGTATCTTATGTGATTAATTTGCACTAAAAAACTACTGATTATTGAAATCGAGAAATTGATTGAAATCGAAAAGAAAGTTGAAGAACCGAATTGAAAAAAAACCCGCAATTAGGTCGAAGAAGATGAACAAAATTGTGCGTAAACGATTCTCGATTGAGTTAACCTCGCTCTGATACCATATTAAGAATTGCAATCTAATAATAACAATCTTCCAAGCTCACATAAATGGAGGAACAATGGATAAATAAGGATCAGTTCATATTGAGTAAGAGAGGAGAAGAAGAGAGTTGTGAATTAGGGAAAATGAAAAATAAATTTATTCATTAGGTGTACATGAGATTATATACACAATTACAATGAGGGAAATCAATCTAAAATATCTGATCCAGCTGTCACATAGCTGACAGTGTTCTTCCACTCACTAACAGAATAAGCTAGCACTAACTGTAACTAACTAACCCTAACAGACTAGTAACTAACATTAACCTGATATAATAATATATGAATGATTCTAGATATTGAGAAATCTAATGAAATCTACCATCCATTCTATGTTACTTATTATATTCAAAGATTTGCACCAAAAGTACAAAAAATAGAGCAGGATACTTCAGATGTTGAACTAATGTTTTTCTACCTTCAAGGCATCTTATGTTTCTCTCCTCTCTCAAATAGATCAATCTTAGCCAAAGTTAACCTTTCAACGAAGATGAAGTTATAAATCCTTAAGTGGAACAAGAAAATCGGGAACATAAAGATTCATTATCATATAAAATTGCTGATAGATCATAACTTAGTAGCTCTACCAACTTAAAGTATTGAATTATCCCACTTTGAACAAAACAGAGCAACATATTTTTAAAGGCAAAACATTGCAAGTAAAATAGAATGTTCAGATTGTCCTACAGTTCAACATAATAGTTTCTGCTTCTCTTCAGTTTGAATAATTGGATTGCCATGTAATTATTCGCTCAAACAACTCCAAAAAGTTATTATAGAGCTTGATATATCAAAAATAAGTGGGAAACCAGACGACAACACCACAAGCAAATTGTTTAATACCTTTATTCTAATTTGATACTAATTACTAGCACTATGACCTCAATTTCTTCGTATGAAGACTTTAATAAACTTCAGAAAGGGATGGTTTCTTGAGAATACCCAGATTGGTCAATCTCCACTGAATACGAAGAAGAAGAAGAAGAAGAAGAAGAAGAACTAATTACTAGCACTATGACCTCAATTTGTTCGTATGAAGACTTTAATAAACTTCAGAAAGGGATGGTTTCTTGAGAATGCCCAGATTGGTCAAGAAGAAGAAGAAGAAGAAGAAGAAGAAGCTGATGATACACGCAGTACCTGATTGGTCAATCTCCAGAAAGGGATGGTTTCTTCAGAAAGGGATGGTTTCTTGAGAATACCCAGATTGGTCAATCTTCGCTGAGTACGAAGAAGAAGAAGAAGAAGAAGAAGAAGAAGAAGAAGAAGAAGAAGAAGAAGAAGAAGAAGAAGATGATACACACAGTACCTGATTCAATGGATCCTTGAATAATTGATAAGAAGTACAATTTTTGCTTCGTTTTTTTGTTTTTGTTCTTCTTTTTTTCACTGATCGAAATTGGAAATTACACAACTTTCGAATTCTCTAATGGAAACGTCAGAGAAAGATAATCGAAGTAGAGGAAAAGAGATGAATAGATACGAATTTTTGAGCAAAATGGTGTCTTTGACGGTCAGAAGTTTGTTAACCAAAATGGTGAAAACGCACCTGTGGTGGAGCACCTTCAGTGTATAGTTTTCACGTCTAAAAACAGACGGTCCATTAAAAATATTTACACTGAAGGTGCTCTCTAAATCATGAACCTTCAGTGGATATTTCAAACTTTGGAGAAAGACTCATTATAAAGCAACTTCAATGTGAATTTGAAAAATTAGAGAATCTGAAAAGTAATTTTTTTTTTTGCAGTGATATGACATAGTAAATAAGCCTTTCCAAACCTAAAGGCTCATAGCATACAAGGCACCTTCAGTGAACTTACGAAAATGCCCTAAGCCTAGAGAGCCTTCTCAATAAATGACGGTATATATGTCTCTCTTTCCCACCACTTTTCTAAGGTCCCCCCTTTCCCCATTTCTGTCAAGAAAGCTCTCCATAAAAAATAAAAATAAAAACTTTCAAAATATTATTTGGAAGGTAGAGATCAATTCTATCCGAATAATTTGTGCATTAATCAACCGTTCAAATTAGAAAGCGCATCTTCAACAGGTAACCTTTTGCTTTTACTTTAATTTTTTGTACGTTATTTCTTTCTAATTTGTGTATTAATTTTTTACCACATTTATTTATTCATTCATTGTTGTGTTTATTTTTATTATATTGCTGATTTTGTCTTATAGAAGTTTAATATTATTAACCATTATACCCATTTGTTATCCCTCCATTTGTTTCCAATTTTCACCATTTCCACCATTCCATCTCTTTGACATTGATTTTCACCTTTTTTTTCCTGCTCAGTTGCCTCATAAATGAACTCGAACTCGTCAGCATTTTCTTTGAACCACATGTGCCAGTGGTGGTTAATTGCCTCTACAAATATTCACTGTTCGTTTTAAGTGTTTGTCTCTTATCTGTTGCAACTAATTTAAAAGTAACTACTCAAAGAGGAGAAAAATTAATCAGAAGAATAACGAAACCAGAACAACTTAAAGCAACCCTTCCAATTTGGTCTAGTATTCGCTACTTTGGGTCATCATTTTTTCTTTGTTGGGTTTACTTTACTGTAATTGTCTGTATTTCTAATTGCGTAACTATTTTCACATTTCATTAAGAAGAGAAAAAAAGATATAGGCATTATTTTTTTCTGCTAGTTTTTCAACTTTACAAGTCTCGAAATATGTAGTAGTATTTATTTTCC
Organism: Lycium barbarum; assembly: GCF_019175385.1. NCBI lineage: Eukaryota > Viridiplantae > Streptophyta > Magnoliopsida > Solanales > Solanaceae > Lycium > Lycium barbarum. The sequence continues at coordinate 105,522,683 of NC_083345.1, forward strand.
ATTCAACACAAAATATTGCTTCAGATTAGAATAATGGAAGGCTAGAATGTATCCTGATTTTTGTAGACTACTAAAATTGAATGTTAATTTTTTGAAAACCGAAATAACCAACAAAACCTGATGAAAACCGAAGCGATAAAAGACCGATTTAATTGATTTGGTTTTGTTTAATGATTTGAATAACTGAATTAATTGTTTTGGTTTGGTTTAACGATTTGAATAGCCGGCTTAATTGATTTGAATTTTTTAACATAAAAACCGATACAAATTGAACCATGAACACCATAACTCTGGATGCTTATACTAAGAAGTTGTCTTATATAATCTTTATTTAATACTTTATTATTACATGTCTTAACTCTTAAGTAGACATCTTATCCTTATCTATTAACAAAATATTAATATTTTTAACATACTGATTTAAGAAATTTTCTACCAATAACTAATAAATTATTACGATAGAAAATAATATTTCAAAAAAACGAAAAGAAAATAAAATTTGAATTTTTTTTGGGACCACATAATGATACATCTCTGATTTTTCAAATTCACACTGAAGGTGCTTTACAATAGTGAAATTATGCTAAAGGACTCATACGGTCATTACTTTAGATACTTGAAAATTATCCAACTTAGATCATACTTTCCCGCTCACACGAACTAAATGGTTTAAATGCATACATACAACACAAACCATATGCTTTTTTATGAAAATCAAGTAAACTAAGAGTTTAAGTCTCATTTGTCTTGTAATCGGAATGCAAACCTCTCTTGAAACGTCAAATTCTCATCAAACGATCTCCAATAGCCTCAATTTATTTAATAACATAAATAATGGGTTCAAATTAGTCTAGGGAACTTATCCCATAATTTTAGACGCCCCTGAGTCTAAGTCCAACACTATCATGCTATTAGTAGACTAATCCCTTAAAGCACCGCTATGTTCAACAACTCAATTGGTTTTAAAACGTTTTCACTATGTTGTTAATGGTATAATTTATAAATCTTCTCTTACTTAAAACTAGAAGAGAGTAGAACTAAATGGCAATTCTTTATCAGATCAAAGAAAGAAAAAGAAGTTAACAGAAGCACATAACTTGTGGTTCGAAAAAAGTTGGTGCAAATTCCTATGTACAAAACTTCATTTGTCTTTTTCTGTGTGCGCGCACACACATTTAGTCTCGGCACACTACGGTAGAAATTCAGTTTCATGATCATCCATCCCCATACATGAGTTATTCGATCCATGCCTTATAAAACTAATTCCACAATAGTGGCAGATGCCAAAATTGAATTCCCTGTGCAATGTTGAAATAAAATCTAAAGAGGTATTGTTTATTATTAAATAATATTTAGACTCCCAAAGTCTAATGAACACAATCATGGCACCCATAATCATTATGTGAAAGTACAAGAGGGGGTGAATTGTAAGCCTGTTAAAAAATCTAGTCGACTACTGTTTGGTGCCAGTCGACTAATAGCGAGACAGCCTGCACAAAATTATTAGTCCTTTGATTTGCACAAGTATAAACCACAATAAATAGTAAGGGTACAGAATATAATATGAGAGCAATAAAATAAATGACACCAGAAATTTTTATACTGGTTCGGAACCAATGTGGTATCCTAATCCAGTCCCCTTGGATTGCAAGGAGGTTATCTCTTTAAGCTCTTTGTAGTTTGAGTTGAGTACAATCTTTGTGGTTTTCCTCGTTCACCACCAACGTTTACAAGGTTGGTTTTCACTCGCTCACCAGCAACGAACAAGGGTTGGTTTTGACACGCTCACCAACAACGTACAAAGTTGGTTTTTCACTCGCTCACCAACAACGACTCTTTGGTTTTCACTCGCTCACCAGAAACGAACAATGACACAACCTCTCAATACAAAGCCTCACCAACTATACTATATCTCTCCTCTTTTTTTTTTGTTTACACAGTAAGTCACTCAGGATTACAATGCTTATGAAAAGTAGAGCAACGAACTTGAAAAGGTTGAGACGAAAGTATAAGTGGCTGCGTAAATTAAATTGTTGCACTTGTCTTGTCTCTTATACTTGGTTTTGAATAGTCTAGCCATTGAACTGGTCTTCTAATTTTGGAAAAGAATTTCCTTTGCTGCTGACTTTTCCTCCAACGTTTCTTTGACTGTGGTCTTGATTCATGCTTCCAGATTCATTATTGGTAAGGAAAGAAATCCTCATTCCAAAAAGACTTTTCCTTTTGTAGTAAAATATTAATGCTCCATCAATATAGTAAGTGCTCTCAATTTCAATTCTTCTCCACGTGATATCCAATCAAAACATATCCTTTATATTTACTTCCTTGATGCCCTCTTTGCTTGAAACTTCTATTCCATTTAAGTATTAATTCAATCAAAAGTCTTCCTTCCAAAAATATAACTCAATCATCACAGCTTCCTTTAATTTCAACCATAGTCAATATATGAAGATCTCTCATATCACGAAATGAATATTTACCATCCATGGCTGATGCAATAATATTCCTTTCCATTTCTAAATCTTGTGGCAATCTTCTGCATAATCATTTATTCCATAAGTGCTTTCCTTCCATGCATAGATCTTGGAAGTATAATTTATTTCCATAAAGAAACTTGTAGCAATTTACCAAATCTGAATAGTCTTTCCTTAATATTGTAGTAAAATCCATCCACCCTCTTTCCAAGCTTGCTGTAGCTATATTCAAATTTGAATATCTTCTTCCCAAAATAACTAATATTCTTCCCATTAGTTTCTCTGCACTCTTCTTCTGATTTTTACAAATATGAGCTTTTATTTAGGCAACCCAAGAGAATTTCGAGATCCTCTTCATTCAACATGGATCTTGATTAGAATATAATCACATTCGGCTTCTTGAATTTGGACTGTAATCACTATGAATATGGACTCCTTGTAAACTTGAGACTTCTTGTATATCTTGATACTACATACATTTTGGATCTTCCTTGAGTACCAAATCAATCTTGATCTTTTCCTTTTGTAGAATATTTTTCTTCCATAGGATCGCAGTAAATATTCTTCCCATAATTTCCATAACATCTCGTAATATCTTCTTTTCCATATTTTCTTGTATCTCCACCAGATCCGTCTTCATCAAACAAGCCTATACCAAAAATAAATTTACCACAAGTAAATGTTCTTTTATTAAAACTTATGTTGGTTTGTTATCATCAAAATTAATAGGTGAAACCTTGGACCTAACATTATGTCCCTAAAGATAGAATTTTTGGCATTATCCCATAAAGAATAAATTGTACTGCATATCCTAATTCAATTCATGAAACAATACTATTATATATAAGGGACAATGAAGGTAGTCCTCACAAAAGTTTTAAATTAATGTCAAACTTTTCAATTAATTACTTTTAGATTCTTTTTTATTTTACAAGATAATTTTTCAAGAATGTAATTTTAGCCTAATAAAAAAATTATGGATAATTTTATACGTCACCTCTAAAATATCTATGATTTATTATAAATATAGAAAGTAATTTTTTTAAATGATGCCACATAGCGTTAAAAATGAAGACAACGTCATCTGTTAAGATCGGGTTATCTTTAAAATCTCTTGTTTGGCTAACTAAATTTAATTTTTTTTAAGTATAAAGAATACATGAAGAATTAAATTTTATTGAATCTTGAGGTTCATTTTAATAAATATAGGTTATTTCTTGAATTTACTCTGAAACTAAGGTTAAAAATCACAATTAGCTAGCATAAACCCTTAACGAAAGATGATAAATGAAAATCTAATAAATGTCAAAACAAATCAATTTTTATCTATGAATAAAATTACATGCTCACAAATTCACAAAAATACGAAAATATTTTTTGATTTATGAGCGTTGCAAGTTGTAATTATCATACTTTATCATAATCAATGTTAGTATAAGATATCGAGTCATTGTGTCCCTTTGAGATTTGCTTATTTTTTACTTAACTTTCTTCCTCATAAATAAATTTTTCATTAAAATTCATCTAATTGTGCGACGAAGAAACTTTAATAATTAAAAAACTTATCAATAAGATATCATTAACCTGAAAATACATTAAATTAATTATGACGTAGAAGATGTGTCACGTTATGCGTATTTAATAAGAATTTCTATTTTTCTATTTTTATATTTTGAGTTTGAGCACGGGGCTTTTGTAACTAGTAGATATAGAAGGAACTAAGTGCAATACCTGAATATGACAGTTGGAAATTCTACTAATTACCGTCTAAGGCGTGGCCTGCAACTAAAGTAGTGGGCTTGGCCCACTTATTCACTTAACTGATTTCCCTATCTCATTTATTATATCATATAACCTATATTTTCCAATAAATATATATACCTACATATAATATGAATATAATCAATATCCGCTCCGATATGATAAAATTAGTAGGCTATAATTAAGTAAATAACTCTAAAATTCACTCGAAAAATATCGGGCTGTTAAATAGATGTTTTCCTAGTACTATTAAGAAGAAGCATTTTTCTTAATATAAGGGTATAGTAAAAAAAAAATTACTATTTTTTGTCTTAAATTTCTAAAACGACACTTATTTTGGGATGGTTTTGTTTTGCTAAAGTGACATTTTATCTTTGGATGGAGGGAAGGGAGTAAGCTAGATAATCACTTATTTTCAAGGAAAAACCAAGAAAACACTTTTTGGTCCTTCATTCCAAACACACCCTGAATTCGAGTAAATCCCAAACTTAAGGGGCTAATTTGAACATTTTCTCTGGTTCTTATCCTAAAACTCTAAAATTCCTAACCCAAGTCACCGTACTCTACTCTTCTTCACTTCTTCATCAGAAAAAATTGAGTGCAAAGTACGTCCCATTTTTCTAGCGCTCAAATTGCAATTAGCGATGACTATAATAACATTTAATTTTAGGAGTTACTATCATTAATGCATATCTATTTTTTACTTTCTCTTTCCTTAAAAATCATTCCCCCAAAATCTATGAAAAAGGCATGAGAGAAAGTATAATTTTTCAAATACACAAAATAAAATCAACTTCAAATCTCATATTCCATCTAGCATTTTACAAAGAATTTTTTTTCTTTCTTTTCCTCCTCTTTATTCTTCTTTTTTAATTTTCACTTGATGACTCATGCAATTATTTTGTGACTAAAAGAACTTATCTGAATATATAAATATTAAGAAAAGTACATGAAAAGATATGGTATATGAGAATATGGTATATAAGAAAAGTACATGAAAATATACCTGAAAAAAATATATGATATATTGAAATTGGTAAATTAGCTGAAAAAATGATAACAAAATATTTGTGGATATAATAGTAGAAATTAGTATATCTAAGTTTGTATATTATACAGTCAAACCTCTCTATAATTGTCATTCGTTATAACGGCATTTCACTATAACGGCCTGATTTTCTCCAAAACCGATTTTTCATATTAGATTTTATTTCTCTATAACAGTATTCTGTCAATAACAGCAATGGCATCTGTTATAGTGATACACTCTTTCTAAAATTACCTCTCTATAACAGCCATACTCAAATAGCGTTTAATAATATTTTGTAAGAAATCTATTATGTGACAACAAAAGTGTCGATGAAGAGCTTCAACCTACTGCTACTTGGAGATAGAAGAGTCAAATGTTAAGCACTTAGACAGCCACGACCCAACTGGAGGGCTGCGACGGGCACCCGGTGCTAACCCACTCAGGCACCTCTTAACATACTTTCACATTTATCTCTAGGTGAGCCACACAGCTAAATCATACTTTGTATCCATTATTCATGCTAATTCCATTGGACAACAATACATATATACATATCACTATTAATAGCAATGCCCATAGCAATGTACATAAGCCGATGAGGCTAACAAAATGACATCCAAAAATATATGCCGACAAGGCCAAACACATCTAACTATATACACATGTCTACGAGCCTCTAAGGAGAGTATGTCATATCATATAGGCAGGACAGGACCCCGCTATGCCCATAATTAAGTACACAAAAGAATCAATACCAAAAGCTATAGCTCCGAATGAAATGGAGCTCCGCTATGTAGTCCCTGAGTAATGTAGCTATGGATCAAGTCTGTCTCCCTGGCCACCTTCGGGCATGACGCAGTGTCCACAAACAAAAGGACGTCAGTACGAAGAATGTACTGAGTATGTAAAGCATGATCAATAGCATTATAGAAGCACAATAAGCAACATAGGAAATAGCGTAAGATGGGAGATAGAAGTATCATCGTCATAAGCACTAACTTGCCTTTCATAGGGACTTTCCATTTCTAATGCGAGATTGTGTACATACGTCCGTATTCGTATCCGTACTCATTTACATTTTGTATCCATAGTCGTATTCATATACATATTCTTATTCGTATTCGTATCATATTCGTATTCATACTCATATCTATATCACATACATATCCATATCATATACATAGCATACCCGATCACGAAGGTTCAGTGTTTCACGTACCCGACCATGGCTAGGCTCGGTTATCATACATACCTGGCCAACCAAGGCTCAGGGTTCACATACCTAGCCCTACCAAGGCTTCAGGGTTATCCGTGCCCAACTGCAGTGGTGCGCACGAATCATATACATACATATATATATATATATATATATATATATATATATATATATATATATATATATATATATATAGATAGATAGATAGATAGATACTTATATTCTACCCGGCCATATAAGCTCGGGGTTTCATAATAGCCATACATAGGCACATATACGTACAAGCTCATAGGCATCCTTAGCATCATTACTATTATCATCGTCATCATTATCGTTATCACTATTATCGTCGTCATCATTATCATTATCACTATTATCGTCGTTCATTACCTCTATCTTTATAGGATTACTCTTCATATGAGGGATCTAGTACAATCGTAACATATCGAGAATCATGAGCTTAGTAGCTTTTGAAGATAGAATTATTTGGAGGACGACATAGGCTTATAAAGGATTAGATATTTGGCCAAAGAACCATGCCTTATGAAAGAAGGGTTAGCCTTACATACCTTTCCGTTCAACTATTCTATCACTTGCACGTTCTCCTTCAATGCTCACGTTTCTACCTTCATTAGAGTTATACTATCATTAGAAAGATCGATAGCTAGCATACATGACTAAAGCTAGAGAAAATTGGACAGCATCTCCTTTATTTATAAGACTTCCTCCATTTCATATATCAACTCTCAAACATCAATAATACATTCACAACATCATAACAATGGTCTTTATTTAACTACATTATCCATATTCCTCAATTCACTTCAAGTCATCCATATCCATGGTCATAGCACACTATTACCTTCGCTCATATACAATGTCTATCCCCTATTCTCAATATCATTTAGAACATGATTACATTCATAGCATATCAAGAATCATTACTCAACCCAAGCTATTACTCAAAAATGACATTATTCCCATATTCAAGACCCATTTTCTATATCCTTTTACAATCCAAGTGTTTCAACTTTCAAATACCTTAAACAACATGGAAATATCATAAATCTTACCTTAGATGGTGTAGGAATAATCTTTGGGTGGAAATACTTCACTTGAGCAAAACCCTAGTTTCACCTCCAATGAGATTTCTTGACTTGGATGATCTTAATGGGCTCCTTACACTTGGTTTTCTTATTTTGATGAAGTTGATCATAAATTTCTCTTGTGTTCTTGTAGATGAAGAGTGGAGAGGGTTTCTAGAGAGTTCTTGAAGTGTTGGATGAAAAATGAAATGAAATAATGACTTGGTCCCTTTTTAATAGCGTGAAAATCTGATCTGTCGGGAAATTATTCGGACACTTATATGGTCCGCATAAACTTATACGGTCCGTATAAGTGACCGTGAAATCTCCCCTCTTTCCACTCGATTCTGTGACCATTTGACGGCACTTTATACGGGCCGTATAATTTTATATGGTTCGTATAAGTGACTGTAAAATCTCCTCTTCAACACCTTGCCTCTGTGACCATTATACGGCACATTATACGGGTCGTATAACTTTATACGGTCCGTATAAGTGACCGTATAATCTCACCCATGAGGGACTTCACTGTGAAAATCATGCGGTCCATTATACGGACCATATAATCGACCGTATAACTCATCTTTTCACTGATCTTAATTAGGGTCATCAAACGTCATTCCTTACTTATTGAGATATCGTATACTTGTACTCTTCGTTAGTCTATTCACTGTGCATCAACGAAAAATTTTCTGAGGTGTAACATAGACAGCCTTCAAGGGAAAGCTATTGAATTTCCTTTTACTGAAAGTTTGGACAAAAATTTTCGTCAGTTGAAGCGTTATATTATCACTAAGAGACTAGAATTTACGAAACAGCCTACAATTGTAGAGTTCTTACGTCAAACTTGAAATATTTAAATTCTCAATTAATTTAAAATGCATATGCTCCATATATTTTAATTCTTTATCTGTGTGGTACAACTAGTTATGGATTTAGTAGTAATTTATTAGTCTTTTCAATTTTTAATTTATGAGATATGAAAATCAATTGAGATTTTAAAATTTACAAGTATATTATTTTCGTTTATAACATAAAAAGTACAAAAAGTTAATTGTTTGCGTACTTTTATTTATTACAACTAAATGAGATCTAAATATCGAATACCAGTATACATGCATAACACCACATCACTATAGCAGCCATGAAATTTTCGGACAAACGCTGCCACTATAGAGAGGTTTGATTGTATATAGTATATAATATGATAACAACTTTTGTGTATATAATATATAACATTATAATATTCCTAATATATGAATATATACTTGTTCATGAATTAGCATATTTTTTGGTTAAAATTCATGAATTAGCTTGCTAGTAATTGTGCTATCGCTTTTTTAGGTAAGCAATTATTGTGCTTTTATATGCCTTTAATTATGTCATCACTAGTTTAGGAAATCTCTTTATTTTTAGCTTTTTATTCATAGCAATAATCTACTGGTTTTTAGCTTTAAGTTGCACAATTTGTATTATCTAAATTAGTTGTAGATTGTGTAATTAACTATTATATATCTTGTATTAATGAAAGTTCCCCAAATTATTATTTGTTAAACCTCTCGTTTTCGTCGCAAGAAAGTCTGTGGTTTATTGTTAGTTTATACCCTTAGTATGGAGATCCGCACCCGAGTTTTTGAGATATTAAGTACCTTACCTCACGTATACCGAAGTACTAGTATGTGTTTCATGCAATACGATAGGAATAGAAGTTAAACGAAACGAATCGACGCGAGTCGGAGCGACTCAGGAAAGTCTGCAGAAACCAGTAGCCTTCGACGGGCCGTCGACACATCGACGAGCCATCGTTGTATGCCGTCGATGAGCCGCCGCCTCTGAACTTTCAGGTGGCAAGTCGATGGAGCACGTCGACGAGCCGTCGACCCATCCGTCAACCCGCACCGCTGGAAATTTCTAGTTTCGCCTATATATTTAGCCCTCACGTTTTATACTCATTATTTTCAATCCCCAAATCAGAGAAAACCCTAAAATATTTCCTCTCAACATTTTCCATCATATTAGTGAAGATTTAGTAAGATCCGAGCCCCGTAAACCCGAGCTTGTGAAGGGAAAGTTGTTCCTTGGGTTCCATTGAAGTTGTTGAGCTTAGGAATTGGAGTTGAAGTTTAATTCTTGGAATCCTAGACTCCTCAAGGTATGTATATGATTCCTACCTTTGTGTTTAAGTTAACTATCAAGAGTTTTAGTGGTTTTAAGTAAAGGAAAAATAGTTATGGAAGTGGTAAGTTGAATAAGGGTAAAGTTAGGATCAAGGGCTGTTTTGAGAGATGATTTGGAATAGATTTGATTTTATTTTGATATGTAAGTATTGATATTGTTATTTTTGGTATTGTTGTTGATGTTGGATTGAATTGGAAGTTGAAGGATTGTTAAGTTTACAAAGGAGATGTTGTCCGCAATTCGTTAAGTTCCTTTTATATTTGAATCGAATAGTAAGTGTTGTAAAGGGTCTAATTGTGGCCTATGTTATATTGATTGTAGACTTACGAGTTCGTGAAGTAGACATTGGACGACTAGATACGCTTCAAGGTATGCTAAGGTTGTCCCTTCTATTCTTTTGGCATGATCCTTATCATATGAACGAAAGACGTAAGCAAGTGAGTTCCAAAGACTCTACTCCTAGATGGTATAGGATTCATTGTTTATTGACCTCATGTATTTCATATCTACGGCTTTCAAAGATATTCTTTCATGAGTCCTTCATGCATTTATATATATGTATAGCTATTTCTCACACCGCGTCGCGCTATAGTCCGTCGGGCAGGCACATAGATGTGCACACCACTGCAGTGGGCAGATTATGATATTACCCCGGACGCTGGATGACATGATATATGGATCAGGCTGTACGTTCCTCAGCACTAACATTTATGGATTGGGCTGTACGTTCCTCAGCACTAACAGTATATATATGTATATGATTTTTAAAGAGAGCATGCATATCATACGCCACAGAGGCACTTTCAGATATTGAGATTAGCTTTCATGTTTCAGATATCTTTCATAATTCTTATGTACTTGTTATTCTTATGCCTTACATACTCAGTACATTTTTCATACTGATTCCCCTATTGCTCGGGGGGCTGCGTTCATGCCCGTAGGTTCAGGTAGACGGACATGTTAGAACCCGTATTTTTGTACAGTGGAATAATCCAGATTTATTTATGATAAGCTAAGGACAAAATTATTTTGGGATACAAAGTCGGGATTCTCGACCTTCGATTTTATTTTGAGATATAAGTTGTGCATGAATTTATTGGTATGGAATAATTAGGAAAATTTGGGACCAAAAGTGATAAAAATTGGAAGTTGAAAATCATCCATTTTTCCATGTTGGCCGTGTATGATGGGAAAGGGACCCCACACAATTTTGTGTCATCTTTTAATTGGGACAACACATTAAGGTGGGCCAAGGGAATTGTACATTTCACTTAAGTGATAAAAGATGACCTCTAGCCTTTATTTCCATTTCATCCACACTTAGAAAAAGGAGCAAAAGCTGGAAACCCCCATTAGAGGCTCACGGCCAGCCATAGCAAAAATCACCTTCCATTTCTTGTCCTTCTAAAATTATTTTGTTGATGTAAACCCATTATTTTGAGGTCCCTAAGTAGCGTGGAAGCATCGTTGGAGCGATCAATCCATTATTTCTCACCTTTTGGAAACCCTAGGCTATTGGAAAGTTGAAGAAGAAAGGTAAGCATTCATTACGTTTTATGTATTGTGAAGGTTGTATGCTTGTTGTAGTATGTTATAATGGAGGAAAATCATAAAATATGGAATGTGGGAAGTGAGTTGTGGGTGTGGTGTTCTAGCCGTGTAGTGTGTGTGTGTGTTGTATTATATTGAAGTGATGAATCAATGTTTAATTAGTATATTATGATCATGGTAAGGTGAAGAACGATTGAAATTTTCCATTTATGTATATGTGCAGTGTTGGTCGAAATGGGTCATATTATATGACAATAAACGAATCGATATCGCTTAATGTTTTAGTCGTCGTCGTTGTGAATTCTATGTTGGAAATGAATGCTTAATGGCTCAAATTGATATTGTGATTGTTGCGGACTGATTTGGAGATTTTTGTGCATCTAATGTGATTGGTATATTGATGATAATAGCATTGTTAGAATGTGAATTGTGGATACAAATCATGGTTTGAAAATGAGGAATAAATTGAATTGAGGTTCTCCGTTAGGGGGCTGTTTTCGGCTGAATTGGAGGAAAACTTTGGGTTGTTGGAAAAGTTGTATAAATTTCTTAGAATGTCTTGAAATGTTTTGGGTATGGGTTCGGGTTAGTATGTGAACATATAAGCGTCGATTTTGGCTTGAAGGTAAGTCGTCGAATTGAATTTATGAAAGTTGATAAATGATGGCAAGAGAGCTATTATTATTGAATTACCTTTCGGATTAATTATTAATGTTGTTAGGTTGGTTGTTGTGGTTGTTGTTGATTGATATGGCCGAGTTAAATTCTCGGGGTAGCCTATTTACAAGGGAAATGCTGTCCGAATTTCTGTAGAATTTAGGGCGAAATCGGAATTTATTGCCCAATAAGTCTTTAGCTGATGTTTGACATTTTATGGCTTATTTTTAGATCGTGGGCAGCCCGAATCATAGTTTGGACTTAGCTTGAGTTGGATCATATTGGAGAGCGTTTGAGGTATGTGAAGTAACCTTTCTTTTTGGCATGCCTTAGTTAAAGTAGGCCATGATACGAGCCTCTAGGAAACTCTATTCTCGCAAATCCGAGCTTGTCTATGATTCGTATTTGTTTCCTTGGTATTCTTGGGCGCATATGCCATAACATTGATCCTTTTATCCTTGGAGTTTATAATTTGTAAAGATTTCATGAAAGTTGATTTTTGGTTTCAAAGCTTGTTCTTTAGCGATTCCAAAAGTTCAAACGCCCATAACTTCCTCAGGAAAGCTCGGATTGCTTTGAAATTTTCGTAGGAGTTTGTATGATATAAAATGAGTATGTTTTTCATAGGCGGGCTCAGTTCGGGTCTATACTCGTCCGTGGGTCCCGCGACGCCCTTATGCAATTTCGGTAACTTTGGGAAGAAAATGTTGTAATTATTATTCCGATTTCAAATATGACCATTTTACTTATCTTTTGGATTTATGATAATGATTTTATGCATATGATTCCTCACTACTCCGCTCGTGCCCTATGATATCGTTCGCCGGTTCCCGGGCCGGTTCGGTTGTCGTGCGTATTATGATACATTCCGGTGTTATGCTGTGTTTATGGTTCACCGAGCTCCTCGCTCGAGGGCCGGGTTCCATATATGTTTGGCGTTATGCGGTGATTGGCATTATGCTGTGTTGTGATGTGTGCCGGGGATTCGGAGATTTGAAACTTTCTGGTGTTATGCTGTGTTATGGCGCCATTGACAGGCGGGCGACCATATTTTCCTGTGCCCTATGCATAATGTATACTTTGGAAATAAACATTTTGATATTTTTGGATATGTATTATTTTCCATACTTCTGGTTCGATTACTGTTCAAGATTTATTTCTTTACCTTCTGCTTTGCATACTCAGTACATATTTCGTACTGACCCCCTCCTCCGGGGGCTGCGTTTCATGCCCGCAGGTACAGACGCACAGCCTGGTGATCCACCTGTTTAAGACACCCCCTTCTGCTATTCGGAGTGCTCCTCTCATTCCGGAGCTTATATTTTTGGTATATATATTTGTTAGTGCATTCATATATATTATCTGTGCGCAGGGTTAATTTGGATAGTCTCTAAAACAAAGGAAACTCTGCCGAAATTTTTCTGGAAATTATCTAAATTTGAAACACCGCCTTGTCGGCTTCTGCTATATACTTGAATGCGTTTGATAAAATTTGATATAGCATTTGATTGATGTGTTTGGGTGCCCAGATCGGGCACTAGTCACGGCCTACGGGGTTGGGTCGTGACAGGACAGGTGGTCTAGCTCAGTAAGACTTCCATTCAGCGGTAGTCGGTGCGCTCCACTTGGTTCGAAGCTGCAGTTCATTCTTGGTATGTTATTTTGACATATGTATATAGGTCTCTATAGCCTTCTATTCTATTAGAGGTCTGTAGACAGCTGTATGTAGTTGGGATGTTGTGTAGCCTTGTCGGCTCCTATTCTTTGTTATGCAGCATATGTAGCGGCCTAGTCGGCTTGCACTGTTCTTTCCAGTATGTATATACACAAGTGGTTGTGAGTTCTTGATATATAGCTCTTGATGTTGTTCTTACAGAGTCAGCATAGTTCAGTTATGAGTCAGATATGGTCCACCCTATTGTTCTGTGATAGCTAAGCAAGAGTAGGGGTGTCTGGCCAATAGGGGCCAGGCTCTCGTCACGGCTCATCGGCTTGGGTCGTGACATTATTCCCCCAAAAATAACAATACCCTTTTCAGTAATAGCCACAACATTGGTCTTAATTGGAGCAATCATAGCACAAAATTATACTTTAACTAGTGAATATGTTCGCGCTTCACGCGGTCGAGAAGAAAAACTAAAATATTATTTCATAATCGATGTAGTAAGGGGTTGACTTATTTGTCGTAACACTTCCTAATACATAAAGTGGTGATTAATACTTCTTTTTTCTCTTGACGATATTAATTGAACAATAACTAATAAAGAAAATACAATTCTTAAACTCATGGTCATAAAATAGCACATACTATAAAAATCACTAAAGATGCAATATATGTAAATTTAGAATTCATGTCTGATATAGTCTTACTTGATAATAGCTCTCTGACAATATTTTCGAATAGCATCTCAAAGATTAATGCAAAAGTACTATTTTATAACAATTGAAAAGACAAAAAAAGGTAAATTTACCTTAATTCCTATAAAGAAGACGGAAGATACATGTAACATTCTAACTCTCCACTTCCATAGACAAACAAGGTAACAAAGGATCCTAAGAAAAAGCGAAAAATAAAGACTCGAAAAGGTTCATACTTAGCAGGTAAGTAAGTGCATTCCCTACGAAATTGAAGATATCAATATTTATATAAGTCAATTGAAGTACATCTACAATTTTCAAAATATATAAATGTAAAATTTTACATAAACAAAAATGAAAATTAGATAATGAAAAATATAACCTTTATAGAATATACCCTATACAAATAGGGGTCTATAGTGCAAAGGAAAAACCATTATTGTGAAAAGTATATTTAACTTACACTTCTAAAAAGATTGTTAGTTTAGCAAGATACATTTTATATAAAATGAAGTGGAAATTTGAGTAATTAAGTGAAACTGGTTTAGGTCGTTGATAGCATAAAACAAACTTTAACTTTCATCTCTTTTTCGTTACCTTATCTTCTCAATTTTCTTATACTAAAAAAATAATAATTATCATATAATAATCAAAGGTGAACTTAATAAAATTGATCAATTTGATTTTTTTTAAGATAATATAGAATAAAACATTAAAAAGGTATAATAGGTTTGAACACTTATAAAAGATGGAATCGAATTAAGCATCAACTGGATTTTTAATCTTAATGTATATCTTTGATCAATAAATGTTATAATGGCCTTCGTCTAGACTTCATACTTCCGGTGCCTAAAATATATTTGGTACCGCGAAAATCCACCAAATTCATATGCAGAGTTTTCATTGTTTTGGATAATATGAAAATTTGCCATTAATTTTATTTGTTTCGAGGAAGAAAAAGATGAAGAGAGAGAAATAAAAATCACCTCAACCCATAGTCAAAATTATCAAGAAATGAAACTCCGCCTTCATTTAGATGAATGGTCAAAACTTGCAGAGCGACTCCAACTCTCTTATAAATAACACTGCATATAAACGGTTGGCTCGGTGTTGTTACAGAGTGTTGGTATTGTATACGTGGTAAAATGCAGCTTTGCACGTGGCGTCTAGCTAGCAAAACACGTGGCGATTAGAATAGGAAGCGTCGAGTCATTTCAGCGAACCCAAGAAGAGGATTACGATTTTACCTGAGGCAAATCCAGCGTAGCAAATTCACTCCGAAGTGGTAGCCCGATAAGCGCATTAAATAAGGATATCACGTCTTGCAACCGTTATTCAACCGGACCAGATTCAGTGTAGACGTTACGATTGGCATTCAAAATGGCATTTAAGGTCCTTTATTAGTCATTATTGAGAATGGTTTTGGGCTAATGGCTTGAATATTAGTCGGAGGCATTCCTTTTCACGGAATTCAGTCTGAAAGCTCACAGAGGCCAAGTTTTGTTCTTTGTTTTAACCTTATCTTTTCAATATTTCATACTAATTACTGCATATTTATACACTAACTTTGGAAAATTAAATCACATATCCTTTAAACCGCGTACAAATTTAATTGTACCCTTTTCAGGGGTAAACAGTTTGGCGCCCACTGTGGGGCTAAGGATAATAGTAGTGGTTTGTTCAAATCTCACTTATGTTATTTGAAGTTTTCTTGTAATCAGGATTTTATCAGGAATGTCAGGGAACCATGATCACAACGATCCTAACAACAACAACGCTATCAGCAATAACGAGGTGCCGGCTCTTGATCCAGTCATTGGTGAAACTAGGAATGAACAGATTGTTTCACCTTAAGGGTCCAGAAGAAACAGCAATGAGGATGAAGCAGAGAACGTGGTGCGAGTGGCCAGGACTGATCTGGACAAAATATTAGACATGTTGGATAAGCAACAACAAGCAATTAATCAGTTACAAGATAACGGGATGACTGTGTCAAATAAGGATGTTGAGGCTCGTACCGAAGGTCGGGGTGATGGGAACGGCAAAGATTCGGAATCGAATGAATCTCAGAGATCTTGAAATTGCTCAAAGATCTCACTAATCGAATGGAGAAGAATGAAAAGAAAGTGGATATTTTCAATTCACGAGTGGACCAGATACCTGGAGCACCGCTAATTTTGAAGGCTCCAGATTCCAAGAAAAATGTTCAATTGCCATTCCCACCAAGTGCTGCTCCAAAGCTGATCCTGAAATGATTTAAGATGCCAGACCTCCCAAACTATGATAGGACTATAGATGCACAGGAACATGTGACGGCATATACGTGTTTAATCAAAGGCAACAACATGCAGCCTGATGAAATTGAGTCGGTTATGCTCAAAAAATTCGGTGAAACATTGGCCAAAGGAGCTATGACTTGGTATCATCACTTACCCGAACATTCTATTACGTCTTTTGCTCGCTTGCAGATGTGTTCATCAAGGCTCATGCCGGAGCGAAAAAGGTGCAAGCAAGGAAGGCCGACATATTCAGAATAGCCCAGAAGGATGACAAATTGCTGCGGGAATTCGTGACAAGATTTCAAAAGGAACGAATGCTCCTCCCCGCAGTACCAGATGAATGGGCAGCAGAAGCTTTCATTAAGGGCTTCAACCCAATGAGTTCTATTGCGTTGCTGAAATTGAAGGAAAATTTGTTGGAATATCCAGTAGTTACATGGGCAGATGTGCACAACCGGTATGAATCAAAGATACGGATAGAAAATGAATTAATGATCAGTCTGAGCTTCCAGTTGTGGTTGCAGGAAGAGTTAAGGGATGAGAAAAGTCTAAAAGATTAACAAAAGTCTAAAAGAATAATAGATTCATACTTGAAGGCGTTAAAGGATAGATATCAACCCAATGAAACTTAGGAACGATCGAATTTCTGATCGGATCGAAGACAAAATAATCGATCTTTATCATCCGATAGAAGCGGTGGTGACAGGCGTTGTGATCGCAGACCTTCAAGCAAAGGATTGTAAGATAAAAATGCCGCTGGGACTTCCTTTGCTAATCATGTTGATAGTCCCAGCCTGTCCGAGTATAATTTCTGCATAGATGCGGTAGAATTAATGTTAGCGATTCGACGTATAGAAGGTGCTAAATTTTCGAAGGATATCCAGACAGATCCTAATTTGAGGGATGGGAGATTGATTTGTGCATTTCATCAAATGCATGGTCATCAGATAGAGGATTGTCCTCACTTGAGGGATGAGGCAGCCCGGTTACTGAAGGAGGGTCACTTAAGGGAATTCTTAAGTGAGCGTGCCAAGGAAAATTATGGCAAAAATAAAGATACAAATAAACCGGTGGAACCAGTCAATCCTCAGCATGTTATTAACCGACATGGCAAAAGCAACTATCATGGCGTCAAAGAAAACCAAGGTGTCAGTGACTCGAGAGAAAAGATCTAGGGATTATTTACGCAACGAAGCGATCACATTTAACCACGAGGACACTAAGGATATTGTCCATCCACAAATTTCGCGCTGGTAATTTCTGTTAATATTAATAAATTCCCTGTTAAACTTATTTTAATTGATCCACGTAGCTCGGCCAATATCATCCAATGGAGGGTGGTAGAACAAATGGCTCTACTCTATCAAATTGTTCCGGCAGTTCGAGTTTTGAATGGTTTTAACATGGCGAGTGAGACTACGAAAGGAGAAATCATCCTACCGGTTGATGCAACAGGGACGGTCCGATTGACGAAGTTTCATGTCATAGATGGGTTGATGAGATACAACGCGTTATTTGGTAGGCCATGGATACACGATATGAAGAATGTTCCATCAACTTTGCATATGACGCTAAAGTTTCCAACTCCGGAAGGAATCAAAGAGATCCGAGGGGATCAACCAGCGGCTGAGGAGATTGTTGCCATTAAAGGAAACTTGGAAAAAGGAAAAGACAGAAAGAGTAAGAAAATGTTGGAAAAATACAAATTATAAAAAAATGGAGGATGTAATTGCAGAAAATCGGAGGAAACATGAATCACTTCAAAGTCGGAGAAGTTGGAGGGTGAAATTGAAGATTTAGAAGAAGAAGAGTATTTATATCGAGTTCCCAGATCATTTGTGGTGCCTGACGATTCAGATGCAACCAATCAACCATAGTGGAACTCGAGCAAGTGGTCTTATTAATCCAATGGTCCGAAAGGAAGGTATACCTAGGCACCGATTGACTATGGAGCTCAGGGCTAAATTTATTGAATTTCTTAAATTTACGCAGATTATTTTGCATGGTCCCATTTAGACATAACAGGTATACCATCGGAAATCACAACTTATAAGTTAAGCCTGGACCCAAGTTTTCCACCGGTAAAGCAAAAACGGCGACCCATTGTAAAGGTAAAAAAATAGATTTGTTAAAGAAGAGGTAACCAAATTATTAAATATTGGTTCTATTCGAGAAGTTGAATATCCTGAATGGTTGGCAAATGTGGTAGTAGTACCTAAAAAAGGCAATAAATTTAGCATGTATATAGATTTCAAAGATTTAAAAAAGCTTGCCCAAAGGATTCTTTTCCTTTGCCTCATATGGATCGTATGATCGACGCTACGGAAAGGCATGAGATGTTAAGTTTTCTTGACGCCTACTCCGGGTACAACGAAATAAGGATGACCCCAGAGTATCAAGAGAAAACTTCTTTTATTACCAAGTATGGAACATATTGTTATAGTAAAATGCCATTTGGTTTAAAAAATACTGGAGCAACATATCAACGTTTAGTAAATCGCATGTTTGAAAAGAAAAACGGTAATACGATGGAAGTTTATATAGACGATATGTTGGTTAAGTCCCTGGAAACTTGAGACCATCTTAAGCATTTGCAGGAAACATTTGATGTCCTCCGAAAATACAACATGAAACTAAATCCAGAGAAATGCGCTTTTGGGGTAGGCTCGGGCAAGTTCCAAGGTTTTCTGGTGTCAAACAGAGGGATTGAAATAAATCCGAATAAAATTAAGGCTATTGAAGAAATTCCAGAAGTCATTGGGGATGTGAAAACGGTACAAAGTCTTACCGGAAGAGTAGCAGCCTTAAGCCGGTTCATTTCCAGGTCCTCGGAAAAATGTCACAATTTCTTTTCACACATAAAAAAAAAAAGAATTTCGACTGGACTCGGGAATGCCAACAAGCATTGAGAGATCTGAAGAAGTACCTTTTGAGTCCGCCATTGCTGCATAAACCAAAAGCGGATGAACAGTTTTTTTATACTTGGCCATTTCAGAGGTTGTTGTAAGTGTTGTGTTAGTCTGAGAGGACCAAGTATGCAATCCCCAATTTATTATGTAAGTAGAATGCTGGCTAGCGCAGAAACTAGGTACTGATGGATATAAATTAGTCATGTAATTTTGAATATAAAAAATAAGATTTATAAATAAAACATGAATAATACTATCATATTCCCCCATATCTTCTAACAAATATTGCAGGAAAAAGAATACAAGAGAAATAAAGAGAAGGAACAAATTGCCAAAGAAAAGAAAAGAACCACTTATGCATCTACAACTCCGTAGACACATCCGTGATATTTACAGTCACATCTATGGCATCCGCAGACGCGTCTGTCACCACAATCGCATCTGTGACATTGACAGATGCGTCCGTCACCATAATCGCATCTATGGCATCAACAGATGCGTCCGTCACCACAATCGCATCTATGACTTCCATAGACGCGTCTATGGAGAAAAGTCAGGCATCCCTTTCTATAAGTAGCAAGCTACTCTGAAGACAAAGGGCATCCAAATTTAGCAAGATACAAGAATTAGTCTTGATCCATTTCTCTTCTTTTTGTCTTTGTGGGATACCATTTTCTATTTTTTTTTAGTTTTTTTTTTACTCCATAATGGAGTAATTTCTTTCTGTTGGGATAGTTGAGGAAGCTTGATATATTCATAATACTATCTTAGTTTTTATATGTTCTTGGCTTGAAATTTTTTATTTATATTTCAAACTGTGCTGGAATGATAATTTCAATTCATTAATATCACGTCTACATATTTTATCTCTAAGTTATTCTTATATTAATTTTGTAATTCTCGCGGAGCAAAATTAATATATAATAACCAATGAGTAAAATAGCAGAGTGAGAGTAATTTTTAGTATTATTATTCCAAATCTTTATCTTATTTCTTCCAATCCTAATTCTCACGGAGGAATTGACTCAAATAAATTTATTGATTTAAAGGCTAATCGCAAGAGGTCTTTACTCCAGTAGCTTAATTCAAGCAAGAAAATATTTCAGTTTAATCATCACTAGTTTTAAAGCAATTAATTGACATAACCTCACGGAGTGTTAATTAATTATTTATTTCTTAGTGTGAAAATATAATTGTATTAGTAATAAGCAATTATTCCTTAGAGAAATGCATGTAGAAACCGAGATTTTATCGTAAAAATATATCAAGTGAATTCAGCAGTTCCCAACTCTTTTTATAGATAACTTTTCCGGAAGTGATTTGTTTTTAATTTAAGTAATTTTAATTTCAAAAACTCACCTTTCATCAATTTGATTCTCTCAAATAGTAACAAAGATAATAGAAATCTGTAACATAGGTGGTTCCAATCTCTGTGGGACGATATCTTAAACTTTACTATAATTTGACAGAGTACGAGTAGAAAAATCTGTACACATTGGCCTCATCATACCCCCATCTAGAAAAATTGGCTATGGTATTATAACTCCGGCTAGAAAGTTAAGACCATATTTCCAATGTGTTGTAACAACCTATCCCTTGAGAAACATAATGCATAAACCTGAGCTGTTGGGTAGGTTGGCCAAATGGGCTGTAGAAATTAGCGGGTTTGATATAGAATAGAAGCCTAGTACGGCAATAAAATCCTAAGTTTTAGCCGATTTTATAGCTGATTTCACTCTAGGTTTGTTTCCGGAAGTTTAAAAGGAGCTTGTATTAGCTTCTAGGGCTATATCTGGAGTTTGGACCTTATTATTTACTAATGGTGCATCCAACGCAAAAGGGTCCGGACTAGGAATTGTGCTTAGAACACCTACGGGTGAAGTTATTAGACAGGCAATAAGAAATATGAAATTTACTAACAATGAAGCCAAGTATGACGTTGTGATTGCAGGTTTGGAATTGACAAAAAGCTTAAGAGCTACGTCAGTCGAAGCCAAGTGTGATTCGCTCTTGGTAGTGGATCAAGTTAATGGGATCTTTGATGCAAAAGAAGAAAGGATGCAGAAGTACTTGGATAGAATCCAAGTATTAATGCGTCGGTTTAAGGAGTGCAAAATAAAGCATGTGATCCGAGAGCAAAATAGCGAGGCAGATGCCTTGGCAAATTTAGGATCATCAGTGGATGTTGAAGGTGTAGGTTTCGGTAAAGTGGTGCAGCTCTTAAATTCAGCCATAGATAACTGCCACGGAGAAATAAATTTCGCAAACTTGACCTGGGACTGGCGAAACAAATATGTCGATTATTTGAAGGATGGTAAACTTTCAATTGATCCGAAGGAATCAAGAGCACTTCATACAAAGGCTTCCAGATATTGCATAGTTGACAGTCAATTATACCGGAGATCATTTTATGGTCCTTTGGCAAGATGTTTGGGTTCTGGAGAAACTGATTATGTAATGCATGAAGTGCATGAGGGGCATTGTGGAAATCAATCCGGGGCAGAATTATTAGTACTAAAGCTAATTAGAGCCGGGTACTATTGGTCGACGATGAAGGAGGACGCCAAGAATTTCGTCCAAAAGTGTGACGAATGTCAAAGGCATGCTCACTTGATCCACCAACCGGCGGAATTATTGCATCCGGTCGTCTCACTCTGGCCTTTCATGAAATGTGGAATGGACATTGTGGGGCCATTTCCTGCAGCTCCAGGTCAAGTTGCTACAATGGGCCATAGTTTATTCGTAGAAAAGTCACAGAATTCCTTGAAAGACTCAAAATTAAAAGGATTGTGTCTACTTCATATCATCCTAGCGCAAATGGTCAGGCTGAGACGACGAACAAAACGATCATTCAAAATTTGAAAAAAAGGTTGGATTCAGCAAAAGGCAAATGAAGAGAAACTTTACCAGAAGTATTGTGGGCATACAGAACCACACTGAAGACTAGACCTAGAGAGGCTCCGTTTTCTCTGGTGTAGGGACGGAGGCGTTGATTCCGGTCGAAGTAGGTGAACCCAGTTTAAGGTTCACTCATGCCACCGAAGAATCAAATAACAAAGCTATGGCAGTAAAGCTAGATTTAATGGAGGAGCACCGAGAGAAAGAATTCCTACAAGTTGTAGCTGAAAAGCAAAGAATGGAGAAATATTATAATCGACGGAGAAATCTTAGACACTTTCAAGTGGGAGACTTGATCCTCCAAAAAGTAACTCTGAATACTAAAAATCCCAACGAAGGAAAGTTAGGTCCAAATTGGGAAGGACCGTATAAAGTATCAGGAATCATAGATAAGGGCTCATATCAGTTGGAAGATGCAAATAGTCGTAAGTTGCTGAACAATTGGAATATCAGTCATCTGAAACGGTATTATTGTTGAAGAAAAGAAAAGGTATGATTTATGATTATTTAATAAGTAAATTGTGAGGTGTTTTTTTTCGAGTTTTTGTAGGAAGAAAGATGAAAACTCGGAGTAAATCCACATAAGCAGAAGGCAATCCAAGAACTGAAAACACGCATTGCACTCTTTTTCCCTTATACCGATTTTTGTCCCAAAAAGGGTTTTCCCAGCAAGGTTTTTAATGAGGCAACAATGTAAAGTGTGCTACTATCAAGATAAACTCGGGACTGTACGGCAATTGACAGTTTATCATAGCATTTGAATTTTCATACTTCAAACACAAATACTAGGGGGAATACCCTCGGATAGAAGCGTAAAGTGTGTAGTTTTTGAAGTTTAGTTTTTTTTTTTTTTCAAAGTGCAAGGGGAATGAAAGATCGAAGGAATCTTAGCTCCAATGTTAACTTTTTGTAAATACATAAAGTTCAAATGAACCTTGTCTGAAAATTCATGAAATATGAATAAATGTTGATCCAAATTATTTCCTCCGAATGATTTTGTTGAAATTCATGAAAGATCTAAGGAATTTTAGCCTCGATGTTAACTTTTTGTAAAGACATAAAGGTCGAATGAATCTTCTCTAAAAATTCATGAAATATGAATAAATGTTGATCTGAATTATTTCCTCCGAATGATTGTGTTGAAATTCAATTTATTCGAAATGTTTTATTAACTACGTCGAGTCTTGAGCTAGGGACTATCTACATGAAAAAAGGTCAGAATGAAATCTGAATCTTTTTTTTAAAAGGCGTTATACCGTCCAGAATCAAAAGTAAATTGAATCATGCTCGAAGTAAATAAGAGACGGCTTGTTTACAAGCATAAATAAAGGCTAAATACTTTTGTTAAGTTAATACGAGAAGATTGTCTCATAAGAATATCTAAGTAAGATAACAAAAATAGTAAAGATCAAAAGGCTGGTAAAATACAAAGAAAAAACAGAGAGGAGAAAATACGCAAAAGCAGGAATTTTAAATAAGTAATCACTCGGATTCACCATCTGAGTTTTCTGGGTTAGAATCCTCAGGATTATCCTCGGAGCTTTCAGTAGCAGATATTCGTTGGTAGGCTTGAGCTTCAAGTATTTTGGCCTCAACGATCTTTGCATCCCAATCCGGAAGGCCATTTCGACTCTATTCTAGGGTAAACCTATGAACATTCCACTTAGTGTGTTTATCCCTTAGAACGGATAAGGCCTTTTTAGCTGATAAGTCAGCACGAGCTTGATCCAGCTGAGTAGAAATTTCTTCGTTCTTTCGGACGGAGGCATCAAGATCAGATTTCAACTTAGCAATGATGCTGGTTAGTTGACAATTCTCGGCTTGGGGCTGCATAAGTCTTTGTTCGAAGCTCAGGGAAGCATCGGTTAGCTCAGCTATCCATTCTTCATCAATCATGGAGAGCTCGTTATTGAGCCTATCAACCTCAGTAGAAAGAAGGGCTTCGTTCTTTTCTTTAAGAAATAAAACCTCCGTATTGAAATCAACTTCATTTCGGAGATCCTCAAGGTCATTGAAAAGTTTGATCAGCCTCTCTCTCCAAAGCATTCTTTTCTGCCTGAACTCGTTCAAGATCTTCCATAGCTCGAAAGTAATCATTTTTTAGTGATGTCGCCTTTAGAGGCAGACAAAAAATATGCATGGTGAGGTGTTTCAGACGTGTACAACTGGAAAAGTCTCCCAACGTTTCGACCATTGGCGATCACCATCCCTGTCTCCATATTCTGAACAACACAACCAAAACGTGAGAAAAGAACAAGACAATTTTACTCCACCAATTGTCCAATTGAAATAAGATTAGCAGTGAGTTTAGGGACATAAAGGACATTAGTGAAGCAAGATGCGTTTCCAATGTCGGAGGCAGGTAATGTATCACCATTGGCTGTGATAACAAGATGATTTTCTGATGGAGTTGATAAAGAGTTTAAATTATGGATATCTCCTATCATAGTTAGAAGCAACTGAATCTATATGCCAAACTGTTGAATTCTTATTTAATTTTTTACCTGGATAGGCAACATTGAGAGCATTGAAAATAGCCCCTGGGAGAGCAGCAGCAACTGAATCTTGTATCATCTTTTGACGTGCTTTTGGATCCAAGGCAGATGGTGGTGTAGTCTCTGCTCGACTCATATAAGCTTTGTGCTTGGTTTGATGCGTGTTTGGGCGTCGATTGCACTCCATAATTATATGGCCAGGCTTCTTGCAATAATTGCATATATTTCTCTTCTTGCAATGTGACGCAATATGACCATACTCTTTGCACTCAAAGCATTATGGTCCAGACTTTTGAGACGAATTCTGAGTGTAGAAATTACCTTTTGATGCATACATAACCGTGTCAGCTGTGTAGGACGAATCCATTGCTGCTTGAGCATTGATGCGTGTCTCCTCACGAATGAGTTCTCCGAAAACCACATCAATGTCCGGTACAGTTTCTCTGTTAAGAATGTTTTCTCTAATGGGTTCAAAGTCAACGACTCGAGTCTTCTTCTTCTCCAGCATAACTTATTTGAGACGTGTGGAAGAAAGGTTTCCTCCAAAACTTTGGTCTTGTTCTGAACAGATCGCCATAAGTCCCGAATAATAATTCTGAATGTCTTTGTCTCCCTGCTTGTATTCTGAAAGAGTATGTTCTAATTCAAAATCACGAGCATGGTTACATTGAGCATATAAATTTTTGAGATGCTTCCACATCTCTGATGCCAGATTGAATAGACGCAGACTAAGTGCAACACCTACATGTACAGAATTGAGGATCCACGAAATGACACGAGCATTGTTAGCATGCCAAACTAGTTTTTCCTTATCTTCGTTTGGCTCAGTTGTTGATCCATCCAACATTCCAAACAATCTTTTCCCTTGAACAAAGATACGAAAATGAAATTTCCATGTAGGATAGTTTTTTCGATCAAATTTGGTAGACAAAATATCATGAGACTGTGACCCCATTAGGAAGACAGAAAAGATAACTTGATGACAAAAATCAAATAGCAACAAAGTATAAGAAGTACAACAATTTCAGGGGGTAAAAATTAGGCTCTTGATACCATGAAAACTATTGATAAATCAAGAATCATAAGAGATTGAAAAATATTCTATATATTTTCTGATTTACAATTCATGAACTATAGACTATTTATACACAAATATGTACATAATTACAAGCATGATTCTAGGCGCATATCATGCACAATATCGAGCCATATCTTCCACATTATTAAGGATGTGATTCTGCATAATCAGAGAATATATAAAATCATATCTGACAATAAAACCATATCTGATATGGTCAACACTATCAACTACTATTCTCTTCACGTTTTCATTTTTTATTTCAATTGTTTGAATGTTGATTATTTTTTTATTTTGTTGCAGATATGGAAGCAGAAGTTGGTGCAAATGCGGTTGTGAGGACCAAGAAGAAAACCAGTACTAGAATTCAACAAATCGTTACATGGAGCAAAAACCACAAAGCTATACTCATGATTTACATCAATATATAGTGGAAACATAACTGCCCAAATTCAAATGTAGCACAAGATCGTTGTTAGCAAAAATCATGGAGTTGCAACTTTTGTTTATTGTATATGTGTGCTTATTCAGTCCGCGTTGGCGTTCCAATTTAACTGTGATAGGTAATTCCTTCCTTTTAGTCCCGGTGCCTTTAGCATCTGTAAATATGCATCGTATTCCTCTTTAATTATTGATCATGTGATTATTTCACTTATGTACGCACTAATTTAATAAGAAAAGTTATGATGTTAACTGGGTAATCTTTGATTGTTTAATAGTAGTTACACATTCATGTTGCCAGGTGCATTTGGAGATGATGATAAAAGGATTACTTTGTTATAAACAAATAAAGCTTTTTTAAATGAGAATGATAGAAGCACTTTACTTTATCAAAGAAAATGAAAGAGGAAGCCATTTGGATGATGTTTTGATTTTGGTGGATGGTAAGGACAAAAGAAGAAGAAGAAGAAAGGTGGAAATGAATTTCAAGTGTGGGGAAGAAAAAATTTGAAGGCAAAGTTTGACTCCACAATTGCGGCTCCTCTTACGCGCTCTTTCTTACAATATCACCTTCTTCTTTTTTTCTTTTTTCCCATTCTCATTCAAACCTACACCATATATACCTAATCTAGTTAGATCTTGGAAAAAATGAAGAGGAACCGGATCCAAAATTGCACAAGCATTTTCATGTTGATAATGAGATTATGCTGTAATTTGTTTAGGTGTATGTATGTAGATTATCAGAAACATTGATTGATTCTAAATAAGAAGTCATTAATGTCCACACGTACCTTAATTTGATAAGGTGGAAGGATTCCTTCATGTAAGAAAGCGTAATGTCAATTTTCTTTTCACTTTATTTAACGAAAAATAAATCTAAATTTCGACGTAAAAATATAAATAGATAAATCCAATTTGTATTTGAATTCAGAATTTCATATGCTTTTTTTTTTTTTTTAAAATAGCTTAATGTAGTTTAGCACTCACTTTATCTTAATATTAGGAAAAAGAAAATATATGGAAAAATTCTCAAAAATATAGTTACAGAGGTCCAATTTAAATTCGATATGATACCATATATCGTAGTTTCTCATGCTAAAGTTTAAACGAGAGCATGTAATGTAATTCTTAATATAATATACATCAAAACGAAGTAACTGCAAAAAATTATTCCACCAGTTGTGTTCAACAAAATTTTATTGTCTGGATCATTTCCTTAAACTTATTCTTTAATTTTATTTGTTTAGTGTATTGTTCTATAATTGAATCAATTATAAAAGTGTTCTACGATAATACATAGTGAACGCGGGTTGATTAAGATGGACTCTGTATGTATGTTTTTACTCATAATAATTTATTATGTGATTTTTGTGCAATACAAATTAATCAAAAATAAATATTTGCCTTAATAAAAGTCCAATAAAATTCTTTTATAAAAATGATATTGTAGGTGATCATAGCTAAAATCGAAACGAAGTTT
This sequence comes from Lycium barbarum, assembly GCF_019175385.1. NCBI lineage: Eukaryota > Viridiplantae > Streptophyta > Magnoliopsida > Solanales > Solanaceae > Lycium > Lycium barbarum. The sequence goes on from NC_083345.1 coordinate 105,550,573, forward strand.
TAATAGACAAAGTAAGTTGTGAACTAATAATAATAATTCAATATTCATCAACAAATAAGATAATAGTAGTTTTTTAACTAACTTTTTTAATATTGACCGCGCTTATACTAGTTATTAGATAAAGAGAACAGCTTGAATACATAAGAGGTTGGTTGGAAAATTTGAGTTTGCAAATTGTGAATGCCTGAAAAATATAGGGATAATCGCATTTTTTGAACTCTCAAAAGAATAATAGCCAGCAAATATATATGTTTTGTATATTTAGTATAAATATACATAAAATATGCATATAATTTGCATAAAATATACCTAATCAATGTATAATTTTGTGTATTGTGGCTAGCGCCCGCAATTAATTTTGATCGACGGACCAAAATGAAAAAATCTCAAAAATAAATACATAAGTTTATTAACGTTGAAATGTTAGCAAATTATATGCATCGCTATTACAAGAACCTAACGTCACCGAGGGGAAAAATCCCTACAAGAAATCACAACACTCATATTTTCCTTATACTTTCAAATCAATTTTGATGCTCTTCTTTGTAGCTTAAAAAAAAAAAAAAAGGGAAAAGAGATTGCATATATTAACTAATGTGATAAATTCATTATATTTCTATGTTAGTGGTTCAACTTTCCATTTGTTTAGGTCAAATCATCTTCTTAAAAGCAGAAGAAAGTGTCTTTCTTCCTTCCTTTTTTCTTCTTTAATTAATTCGTTTATGTTATAAACTGCTTGTACATATTGTCCGCTTTGGCGCACCTCACGGCTTTAAAACGCGTATACGAAGGAGGAGGGCCACCAGGCACCATAGCTCACTTGTATAAACTGTCCGCTTTGGGAACTTCTGGCCCCTCACGGTTTTCAAACGCGTATACAAGTAAAGGCTTCAGGCCCAGCTTATAAGCACGCACACAATCCCGTGTGCGAGCGATGTGGGAACTTCAAGTTCACAACACACCCCCTCATCGCGAGCATCGTGCTGATAACGTGTTATAAACTGCTTGTACATATTGTCCGCTTTGGCGCACCTCACGGCTTTAAAACGCGTATACGAAGGAGGAGGGCCACCAGGCACCATAGCTCAATAAACTATGAAGTAAATACACAGAAGAAATATGTAGAGAGATTTCAGATTATATTACTTCTGTTCTTTCAACATTGCATCTGTGCATCCTATTTATAGGAGCAACAGGACATGGGATATTTTGAGATATTTTGGGATATTTTGGGATATTTATAACTTAATGGATATCCACTACTTGGGATATTTATAACACTCCCCCTTGGATGTCCATTAATAGATGATGTACCTCGTTAAAACCTTATTAAAAAAAAACCTGTGGGAAAAAGTCCTAATGAAGGAAAAAGAGTGCACATATCTAGAAATACGCTTTGAGAGCTGCCTCATTAAAAACCTTACCAAGAAAACTCAATGGGACAAAACTTGGTTAAGGAAAAAAGAGTACAACGCGTATTTCACTCCCCCTGACGAAGACCAAGATTCAGATGTCGGAGTCTTCGCATTCCAATCTTGAATATCATCTTCTCAAGAGTTGAAGTTGGCAAAGATTTAGTGAACAAATCTGCAGGATTGTCACTTGAACGGATTTGTTGCACATCAATATCACCATTCTTCTAGAGATCATGTGTGAAAAATAACTTTGGTGAAATGTGCTTTGTTCTATCTCCTTTTATGAAACCTCCTTTTAATTGAGCTATGCATGCAACATTATCTTCATATAATACTGTGGGTATTTTTGTATCACACTTCAAGCCACATCTTTCTCTGATGAAATGTATCACTGATCTCAACCACACACATTCTCTACTTGCTTCATGAATAGCGATTATCTCAGCATGATTTGAAGAAGTAGCAACAATGGATTGCTTGGTCGATCGCCATGATATAGCAGTACCTCCGCATGTAAACAGATAGCCCGTTTGAGATCGAGCTTTATGTGGATCGGATAAATAACCTGCATCTGCATAACCAACAAGATCTGTACTACCTTTGTTAGTATAAAACAGACCCATATCGCTAGTTCCCTTCAGATATCGTAATATATGCTTAATCCCGTTCCAATGCCTCCGTGTAGGAGAAGAGCTATATCTTGCTAGCAAATTATCAAAAAATGCTATGTCAGGTCTTGTAGCATTAGCAAGATACATAAGTGCACCTATTGCACTAAGATATGGTACTTCAGGACCAAGTAGCTCTTCGTTTTCTTCCTGAGATCGGAACGGATCTTTGCTCACTTCAAGTGAGCGAACAACCATAGGAGTACTTAAAGGATGCGCATTGTCCATGTAAAACCGATTTAAAACTTTCTCAGTATAGGTAGATTGATGTATAAAGATCCCTTTTGCGAAATGTTCAATTTGCAGACCAAGACAGAGTTTTGTCTTTCCGAGATCTTTCATCTCAAATTCTTTCTTCAAATATTCAATCGCCTTTTGGAGCTCTTCTGGAGTTCCAATGAGGTTTATGTCATCAACATAAACAACAAGTATAATGAACCCTGATTTTGTTTTCTTAATAAAAACACATGGACAAATGGCATCACTTATATATCCTTCATTTATCAAGTACTCACTTAGGCGATTATACCACATACGCCTTGATTGTTTTAAACCATATAATGATCTTTGTAATCTGATTGAATACATTTCCCGAGACTTTAAACCAAATGCTTCAGGCATTTTATATCCTTCAGGAATTTTCATATAAATTTCATCAAGTAAGCCACATAGGCCGTGACAGCATCCATCAGTATAAATAATGTGACATCTTCTGTTGTTTGGACTGCTGGCCCAAAAAACATTACGTTTACCAAGATGGATCATTTTACTTGGTAATTATTCTACGTCAACATGCTTTAAGAGACGTAGAAATCAAATCCTCACAACCTTATACAATATTGCGCGCTATATTGTATATTGTCGACAAGATATCATGTTGTATCGGTTCGCAATTCGACATAACTTACTGAGATCTCATCACTTCATTATTTTCAGGTACCTGAACCTCCTATAAGGTTTATGAAGTGTTATGTCGTAGCTCTTCAAGAGCACATTGCCTCCTTATTATGATCATTTGCTCCTTCCTTTTTCAAGGATTATTATATTTGGAACCGATTGGTCTACCATGCTCCATGCACGCTGTAGACTTTGTCCTTCAGGGACATTAAGATCATTTTGCAGATGAAATATGAAATAGTTGGGTCAACAAATGCTTCCAGCATTTGACTTGAATTATCTGAGGATCATACTGATGATAATTCATAACATATTTCTTAGCTGCTTATTCTCTCCCCCTTATTTTAGTGACATATGTCCCCATTTTCTTTGGAAAAATCCATCTATGTGCATTATGGTATATCCATTAATCATGTACCGCACATCAAATGCTAAAAGATGGAAATATCTAGTTCCTGACCCTGAACCAAATATGAGGGGAGAATTTATCAAAATTTATTGATCTGAAGCATACAAGTGTTGTTGTATGCAATATATCATATCTCAGACCAACATCTGAAACTCTGTTCTCATAAGCAATGGTTTAGCTGTATTATAGAGGCATCCAATGCCAAACCAACTTAGATATAAACCGGCATTATCAAGATGATTGTCTTGATTACATATTCTGAAAATTGTGCTTCCAACTCAATTATTTTGAGCAAGCAACTTTGTAAATGTCAAACTGCCAGTTGACAATAAACATACATGTGACTGTCTTAAATATATGCATCTATTTAAGACATCACATTGCAGGTGAAGGGGGCCACATTCACCTTTTATATTTTTTCAGAATTTTGGGAATTTAGTCCCAACATTAGCTGGTGTAATCAACTTATCATGAGAACAAGCAACACAAACAAATTCTTGAAGAATCTTCTAGTTCTTCAATATGTTTTTTAATACTCAATTAGCACATCAGATTTAAATCAGGACGATCAAAATGGTCTTGTCAACTGATAAAATTATCTGTACCCGTAAACTTCAAGTTTACTATGACGAGTGCTATTTCTTTTAATAAACTTCTGGTTTACTATTGCATGAAATTTTATGTCAAAAACTTCTGGTTTGTTGTGACATGCGATCTCATCATGCTCGGGTAACGCTTTACACACGTGACCCTACCCGTAATAAGTTGGAGATATTCAATCTTCCAATCATCTGTAGTCTCAATATGATGACCATTTTTCTCGCTAGTAAACTTCAGGTTTACTATAATTTATTTTTCGATCGAAATAATTATGATTTGAGATGAATTGTACTATCATATATAAGCTCTTCGAGAGACATCAATTTGTTCACCATAATCATATATTATTTGAACACTGCTAGTGTCATGATACTTGTAAATAAATAATTAGCTCTTCTGGAGCCTTTGATCATTAATTTCTATTACCAAATATTTCTTAAATACTTCTGGTACCATTAAAGCAAATTTTGACACTACTGGTGTCACGAAATAAACATTGAATTCTAAACTTCAATATTTCAAACATCTCCTTCAGGAAGATTCATCATTAACTGAGAATTTTGTATCTAAGCTCAAACACATAATAATCAAATCCTTCATAAAGAAATATATTAATTGTTATTTCCTTCAAGGAAATCAATAACAACTAACCATAATGTATTAATGTGGTTATAGGAGAAAGCTACTCTACTTCCTTTTGCCTTAGAAATATGTTTCGACGTACGACAGGTACATGTAGTAATGTCTGAATTTCATACCACCAGAATATAACATCTACATTCCTTGTATTTTATCCCTCCAGGAGATAAGTTGTGGTATTTGTTCATTCACTTCGGGGAATGAAACCTGATTATTTAAATGTGCTTGAAATACGACGCTCATCAATAGCTCGTTATTTTGCTCAAACATAAGAAAACATTGCTTCAAAGTATTTCTCAGATATTTTGGTAATTCTTTCTGCTTCAGGAGTAAAGTTTCACAGTTTTACTGCTTCGGGAGTAAAGTTTCAAGTTTACCACTTCGGGAATAAAACATATAATATTCAGAATATTTCTTCTCAATTATTCTACCTCTTCTGGAGATGGATCATGATATTTTCACAATCAAATGCATGTTTATATTTATAGGTTTTACTACATATTATCACATTCATTTCAGGGAATGGATCTATATTTATAACATTTATCAAAAGTTTTAATTCTTCAGGAATAAAACATAATTATCTGAACGCGCCTTAAGCATATCAAATCGTGATAGCTTATAGCCTCTTTTAAGATATTGCTACTTCAGGAGCAAATCGAGGCATACATATAATGTGGAGAATTTTTCTCTAACACATCTTCAATCATAAACACAATAAGCCCGTAAAAATATTACCACTTCTGGTGTTCACGGATATAAACTCATTTAATTAATTCATATTTGCGAACTAACCTTCCAGTAGAATATTGGCATAAGGCCTTCAGCAACTTTGGTTTCAAGATATTTTGGCAAAAAGAGGCAGAAGTGCTATATTCCATAGTAATATTTAAAAAAAAAGAAAGTCCATGTTTCTTACTACGTTGATGGTGAGCTTCTCCCAAAAATCAGTTTAAAATTTTCATGATTGTTAAAGTCAACAACAATCAACCATCAAAACAAAGATAGAAAAAATACTTGGAACATGTTACCTGAACTGTTTAGACTAAATAAGTACTGCAAGTCCTTTACTTTATCTCCAGGAGGCAACGACTTGTACTCAGTGTAATTCCAAGAATTGCACCTTCGAGACTTTCAAAGTATTTGCTCAAGATGGCTGAGGCTCGTGCTGATAACGTGTTATAAAATAAACTATGAAGTAAATACACAGAAGAAATATGTAGAGAGATTTCAGATTATATTACTTCTGTTCTTTCAACATTGCATCTGTGCATCCTATTTATAGGAGCAACAGGACATGGGATATTTTGAGATATTTTGGGATATTTTGGGATATTTATAACTTAATGGATATCCACTACTTGGGATATTTATAACAGTTTATCATTTGTTTTGTCGATAGTGATTTTGTGAACTTTAAATTAAACCGAATTTATATTCAAGCTCCACCATAAGAGAACGATTAAAAACTGAACTCCTATTTATCAATTTGTTCCTGGGTTTGCACGAATATTATTGTAGAGTTGATTCGTGTTAAATTAACCCTAATCATTTTTTAAACGGTTACCGATGAGACACTTCTATTTAAACTCTTATAATTAAATCGATAACACTTTAAAATTATAAGCTCGAGTTTTTTCTTTTAAAGTTCAGTAATTTTTCACATACAAAATATTACTCTGTATACCAAAAAAAAAAAACTCAATCAATCCAATAGAACCAGTTAAAATATAGGGAAAAGAACACTCTATGTCTATTTGGAGAAAATATTTATCCGAAAATGACCGTTTTATACATTATTATACCCTTTTATACATGTTTTATACATTGTCTACAGTAAGTATATAATGTTACATATCGTGTGTATAAACACTATTGCAAATAAAAAGTTGGCTATGCGGATGTAAATTAAAAATATGACTACGTGAATGTAAAATTTTATGATGGATTATATATTATTAAAATTATCCCAAAAATATATGCTACAAGCCTACAACCATCACTACTGTTTGGTGTGAACATGAAAGATACAGTTGCATTTGTGAACAATAACAAATTAGAATAGAGTAACATTTTCTAAATGTTAAGAGCAATAGCTAATAATACGTTTACAATGTGAATGTATTCTTTTGAATAATTTATACAGGAGTCAACCTTCTCCTTTCTCCACTTTCTTCTTCTTCTTTTTTCCCAATAATACAATAGGATTCTACATTTTGCTTTTATTGAATATAAGATAATATCTGGTAAGTATATTGTTAAGAAGGAATACCGCGTAAAGATAAAGACAAGACATGACTATATTTAATGCGTCTTCAGTTTTACATCAATCATCAAATCTTCAATAATCAATCATCAAACTGAGGAATGCTTACATTGGAAGAAACTTTGGCTTAACTTAACTGTCTTTTCCCCTTCTGGAAGACTAGACTTTTCTTGCTATACTAAAAGTATAGATGATGACTCAGTTTTATTCTATTGATTTCACCCATATGAAAGTCTTAAAAAATGATTTTTGGTGCTTTAATGATATCCTCATTTTCTTAAAATGACTATTTTATTCTATTGATTTCACCTATATGAAAGTCTTAAAAAATGATTTTTGGTGCGTTAATGATATCCTCATTTTCTTAAAATGACTATTTTCACCTCAAATAATATTAGTTTGAAATGAGATTAAATAGATCGATTTTGAAGAATCGCAACTTCACGTAGCCGATATCTTTTGGCTTGGAATTGCGAGTTGTTGTTGTTGGTGATGGCCTGACCACCTTGTTATTTGTGTGTGTATTCACTTCCACTGAGTACCTCTACCTTCTATTAGCATAAATACTGCCTAGCTGATCTACCCACAAATTAAAATTTAAAAAAAAAAAAAAATCAACTGCTAACCTTTTTTAACTACAATCTCCATCTCATCACACTCTTTGTTGGGATTTATCCTCCATTTCTATGGTTGACGATGAGTTGAAGGAAGAAGACGATGTGAGATGTAAGAAGATAAGATGAGTTTATGTTTGGACATTGAACATAGGACAGATCGAGGTCATCAGATGTTTGGGAATAAATTAGGTCAAGGTTAATTACTTATCTTTGGGCTTATATCAATTTGGGCTTAAGGACAAAATTGCAAACTTGGTATTGGGCTGATAGAAACAATTTCATATGGCCAGAAGGAGAAGGCCCAAATACCTGCATGACCTGTATTTGATTTAGCTGTACATACATAGTATTTTATTTCATTTATGTATTTGTAAATTCAGTATTTATCTTTAAAGTTGTTAGGAGGTTAGCAATAGAAATTGTACACCTGTCCATTCTGTTATAGAGTAGATTTCATACAAACTTGTATAAATACTAGAGTAGATTGTAGAGATAATTATTCAGAAATACAAGAAGAAAATTTCATACACTGTTTTTTTTTATTTTATCATGGTATCAGAGCAGGTTTGATTTCAGTCATATTTACGATCCTATATTCTGTTCTTAATTTACAATCACACTGTTTTTTTTTTCTTCTCTGCATTTTTCTTGAATCTATATACTAATTTACAATGTCTGGAGATGGAATACCCACACCAGAAAATATTTCTTCTTCTGTTGAAAGGACTGATGGATCCACTACAACTAATGTTATGGATTCATCTCATCCATATTACATTCACCCATCAGATTATCCAGGAATGAACCTGGTGGGTGCTCTCTTTGCTGGTAGAAGCTATGGAGGATGGAGAAGGGCTGTTATCATAGCCCTTTCAGCTAAGAACAAGTTAGGATTCATTGATGGATCTCTAACTGTTCCAGCTGTTGACTCTGGACTCCAGAAAGCTTGGGAAAGATGCAACAATATGGTACTCTCTTGGTTGCTCAACTTTTTATCAAAAGAAATTGCTGAGAGTGTGTTGTACTCCCAAAGTGCACAAGTACTCTGGTCTGACCTGGAAGATAGATTTGGTCAGGCGAATGGGGCAAAATTATTTCAACTTCAAAAAGAATTGAATGCACTAACACAAGGGAACTTTAGCATTTCTGCTTATTTTACAAAAATGAAAAGCTTATGGGATGAACTGGATGCTATGAATACCTTTTCTGCCTGTGGATGTGAGTGTACGTGTGGTGCAAAAGAAAAGACTGTGAAGGCACATCAAGATGAAAGACTATTACAATTTTTAATGAGTTTGAATGACACTTTCATAGGTGTAAGGAGTAATATTTTATTATCTTCACCCCTTCCTAGTATTGGGCAAGCTTACTCTCTAGTTATTCAAGACGAAAAACAAAGAGAGATTCATGCAACCCCTACTTACCCAGGGAATCATCCTCTTTTATGGTAACTAATCAGCAACCAAGAAAGTTTAATGACTATAAGAATCAGAAAACTGCCTATGACACTAAGAAAAACACAGTTTACTGCAACTACTGCAAGAAACCAGGACACACTATTGACAAGTGTTACAAGATCCATGGTTTCCCAACTGATTTCAAGTTTACAAAGCCAAGAAAGTTTCAAAATGCTATTCAATCTAACAATGTATTCAGTTCAGGAGATGATGAACAACAATCAGGGGGGAACAATGAGACAAAGTCTTTGAGTCAAGACAATATTTCTCAACTATTGCTGCTCTTGGAACAAGTTAAAGTGAACCAGCCAGGTGGAGGCTCCACCGAAACTGCTGCAAATCTAACATGTGCTGGTATGACTAAGTTCTTTAACTCAAGTGCTTGCCTAATCAATGTTAATAGTAGATCTTGGATAATAGATAGTGGAGCAACTGAACATATGACTTTTAACAGAAGTTTGTTCACTAATTTGAAAGCATTTTCTAAACCCATTATGGTCATTCTTCCTAATTCTCAAAAGGTCAAAGTGACCTATTCAGGATCTGTGGCTATTTCCTCTAAGTTTATCCTACATAATGTCCTCTATATACCCTCTTTTAGGTTCAATCTTCTATCTGCACATAAATTGTGCAAACAACTCAGAAAGTTTCTTCTCTTCACACCTAATGCCTGTTTTCTTTTGCAGGACCTTTCACTGAAGAACCCTCTGGTGCTTGGTAAAGAACAAGGAGGACTCTACATCTTAAAGCCAAATCAGCCAACAGTTTCTAATAGTTTTCCTAAGGCTGTATCTAGATATTTGTCTAGCTCTAGTTTTAAATTACCTAAGGATCAGTCCATTTGTATTTCCAATTCAGTGTCTGTGTTTTCAGCTTTTTCCAGTGTTTTTTATCCAAATGTAAAAGAGAGATTATGGCATTACAGGTTGGGTCACATTCCTTTAAGTAATATGAAAAATATTGTTCCAATTTCTCCTTGTTCTAAATTTACTTCTCCTTGCATTATCTGTCCTATGGCAAGACAAACCAAGCAACCCTTTCCTTTAAGCACCATCACAACTAAATCTGCTTTTGATCTAATACATATAGACACTTGGGGACCATACAAAACTCCTACCCATGATGGTTTTAAATATTTTATCACTATTGTAGATGATTTTACAAGAGCTACTTGGACTTATTTATTAAGCACAATATCAAATGCTTTTTCAGTATTGCAATCCTTCTTAAGTGTGGTGGAAAGGCAGTTCAATTCTCAAGTGAAAATAATAAGATCAGATAATGCCTTTGAATTAGGAAGTGGTAAAGTGCAATCAGATTTTTTATTATCTAAGGGTATTATACACCAAACCACATGTGTATCCTCCCCACAACAAAATGGAGTAGTGGAGAGGAAACACAAGCATCTTCTTGAAACCTCAAGGGCTTTGTTATTTCAATCTCACTTGCCTATCACCTATTGGGGAGAATGTCTTTTAACAGCCACCTACCTTATAAACAGATTCCCATCTAAAGTTTTACACTACAAAACACCCTATGAACTTTTGTTTAAAACAAAGCCTTTGTATTCTCATTTAAAATGTTTTGGTTGTTTGTGTTTTGTGTCCACTCTACCAAGTCACAGATCCAAATTTGATCCAAGGGCTCTACCATGTGTTTTTATAGGCTACCCTTTCAATAAGAAAGGATACAAGGTTCTGAATCTTAAGACTATGCAGATTTCAGTGTCTAGAAATGTTGTTTTTCATGAGGAATTTTATCCTTTCTCTTCTCTTACTCCCCACAATCCTCAGAAACTGTTTTCTGTTCCCTATTTTCCACAGTCTAAAATTCCATCAACTAATGAGGAACCAGCCACCATTTCAACAGATGATTTTTTATCTCAAGGTTCTGATCCTAGTCCTGATGATTGCAATGACACTGAGAATGTTATATCTCCTTCTACTAGTCCTATCAATAGTCCTACCTCTTCTTATATCTCTCACTCCCCTCTTCCTAATTCTCCTGAACCTCTTGTTGAAACCATACTTAGACAGTCCTCTAGGATTCCAAAACCTCCTTCCTATCTCAAAGATTATATCTGCAATGCTATCACACACACAGATATGAATGCAAACTGTTTTTTTAGTCCTGTTAATGTTGAATGCTTTCCTTTTAGTAACTTATCTTCTGTTAATCAAGACATACTTAAATCTATTTCTACTATCCAAGAACCTATTAGCTATGCACAGGCTGCCTACCATCCTGGTTGGCAAGAAGCTATGAACAAGGAAATTGAAGCTCTAGAGTTGAATAATACTTGGGATGTGGTTGCTCTACCTACCGGAAAGAAAGCCTTACCTTTTAAATGGGTTTACAAGGTTAAACATCATTCAAATGGCAGTATTGAAAGACTTAAAGCTAGGTTGGTAATTAGAGGAGATATTCAAAGAGAAGGTGTGGACTATAATGAGACTTTTTCACCTGTGGTGAAAATGACAACCATAAGGTGTATTTTGGCTTTGGCAGTTAAAAAAGGATGGGGTCTTTTTCAACTAGATGTTAACAATGCTTTTTTACATGGGGATTTAGATGAGGAAGTCTACATGAAGTTTCCACAAGGTATTTTACCTCCCTCACCTAATCATGTATGTTTGCTGAAAAAGTCCATTTATGGACTTAAACAAGCATCCAGACAGTGGTATTCAAAGCTGCCATCTGCTCTCAGTTTCAAAGGATTCAAACATTCCTTAAATGACTATTCTCTATTTGTGAAAAAGGAATGTGATTTCATTTCTATTGTTGCAGTCTATGTGGATGACATTATAATGACTGGGAACAATCAAGTAGAATTACATTCCCTTAAGATGTTTCTGGATAAGGAATTTCGAATTAAAGACTTGGGAAATTTGCATTTTTTTTCTTGGCATGGAAGTTGTTAGAGAATCTCATGGTCTTGTTTTATCTCAAAGGAAATTTATAATTGATTTATTACATGAGTTTGATTCATTAAATCTTAAAGTTGTTTCTTCTCCTTTGGATTCAAGCATCAAGTTACAAGCTCAAACAGGCAGTCCAATTACAGATCCTACTCTATATAGACATTTATTGGGTAAGTTGAATTACCTTACTCACACAAGGCCAGATTTATCTTTCACCGTCCAGCACTTGAGCCAATTTATGCAAGATCCTCGTGAACCACATCTTGCTGCTGCACTTCGGGTTTTGCGATATCTTTTGAAGGATCCAGGACTTGGTTTTTTCATGTCTTCTTCCTCATGCTACAAACTACTCGCTTTTTGTGACTCTGGCTGGGGGACCTGTCCAGATTCACGCAAATCAGTTAGTGGATTCTATATTTCAATTGGTTCTTCACCTATTTCATGGAAATCTAAAAAGCAAGCTTCTATTTCTCTTAGCTCAGCTGAAGCTGAGTATCGTTCAATGCGAAGGGTTGTAGCTGAGCTTACCTGGTTAGTACGATTATTTGAGGATCTGTCCGTTCCGATTTCTTTGCCCATTCCATTGCATTCTGATAGCCTCGCCGCCATTCACATAGCAAAAAACCCCGTATTTCACGAACGGACGAAGCACGTTGAGATTGATTGTCACTTCGTCCGTCAACAATACCTCGCTGGTCTGATTTCCCTTTCCTATGTCAAATCGACTTTGCAACTTGCAGATCTGTTTACGAAGTCTCTCACTGGCCCGATTCACCTTCGGGTATTGGACAAGTTGGGTGTTTCATCCTCCCCTCCAACTTGAGGGGGGGTGTTGGGATTTATCCTCCATTTCTATGGTTGACGATGAGTTGAAGGAAGAAGACGATGTGAGATGTGAGAAGATAAGATGAGTTTATGTTTGGACATTGAACATAGGACAGATCGAGGTCATCAGATGTTTGGGAATAAATTAGGTCAAGGTTAATTACTTATCTTTGGGCTTATATCAATTTGGGCTTAAGGACAAAATTGCAAACTTGGTATTGGGCTGACAGAAACAATTTCATATGGCCAGAAGGAGAAGGCCCAAATACCTGCATGACCTGTATTTGTATTAGCTGTACATACATAGTATTTTATTTCATTTATGTATTTGTAAATTCAGTATTTATCTTTAAAGTTGTTAGGAGGTTAGCAACAGAAATTGTACACCTGTCCATTCTGTTATAGAGTAGATTCCATACAAACTTGTATAAATACTAGAGTAGATTGTAGAGATAATTATTCAGAAATACAAGAAGAAAATTTCATACACTGTTTTTTTTATTTTATCACTCTTGGATGTATTGATATCTTCAGTTCAAAACTAATGACTATCTAACTCCCCCTCCCATCCCCCTTCCCCCCACCCCCCTCCAAAACAAAATAAAAATCGTCCCCTCCAGTCTGTAGCAAGGCATTTATAGGCTACCTCATCTAGGCGGGTTGATTCTTAGCCCACAAAACTATCAACCCGTCTCGCCCCACATTAGATTTTCAAAAAATTATTTCAACCCGCTTCGCCTCGTTGCCATTTCTAGCTTCATCCAAAGATAAATCAAGTCTCAACTTTTCCCTTTAAGCAGAGGGGAACCATCCCCAAGTCAAAGTCAACCTCTTTTGCATGAGTATAAAAATGTTCCTAACACTGCTATTTACTACTCTTACTTGTCATACTTTTCTTTTTACCTGTGTGTCTGAAAAAGAATGTCATTCTGTCTAATTAGAAACAATGTAACTTTAAGTTGTTTACTCTATCCCTAATAAAATTATTTATAATCATACAAATGACTTGTTTTATACTATAAATTTCAAAAGTCTTTAATTCTTTCTTAAATTCTATAACCAGTCAAATACCGCCACATAAATTAGGACGGAACCAGTAGTAAACTTCCAAATTTTAGTCTCTAAAAATCCTTTGAGATAATTGATTATCCAACTTGATGCCAGCTATTAAATATTCACTCTCTCTAGAAACTAGCATTACGCAGTTTGCATTTATTGGTAAAACAAGTTTGTAATGTTAGTTTTTCAACTTAAAATTGGGAAAAGGGTTAAATTTGTCCCTCTACTATGTGAAAAGGATCAAATTTACCCTCTGTTATAGTATCGGTTCAAAAATACCCTCGACGTTACTTATATGGTTCAAATATACCCCTCTTCCGTTAAGTATGTTCGAGTGGACATCCAATCTCAAATGTTATTGATATTTTGATAAGGTAGACGTCATATGGCATGCCACCTCAATGGCCCAACTATTTTACTCCTCACCTCCACTTCTTCTCTCACCACTAACATTTTCTTCCCTCCACCACCATTGCCACCATTAATGCTGAAATTACCCCTCACATGAAGAGACTAAAGTAAGTACTTAATCCACAAGCTAAGGAATTGGACTCAAATATAGTTTGCAAACTCAAATACTTCTTTTTGCAAATTTTGATTTTGGAGTTTTTGAACAAATGCCATAAAAAAATCTTTGATATTTCTCAAGTTGTCAAAATGTTACAAGAAGACGAGAAAACAAAAGAATTAGGCAAGGCAGCAGTGAAGTTCATGACTACCACAACACAGGAGCTGAAGCTTTTTTTTCTTCCTTTTAAACTCGTGTTAGCGTGGAAATTACATTGCATTGCAGCCTTCTCGCAAATTTGTGCATTTCAGCAGTTGGCCCACAACCTTGGGAGAGGAAAAATAGAAGTTGCAAATGATAACAAGCATTGTTCGAAAGGTACTTTGAGTCCAATTCTTCAGCTTGTGGATTAAGTATTTGCATTAGGATCTTCACGTGAGGGGAAATTTCGGCGCTAATGGTGGTGGAGGAAAGAAAATGTTAATGGTGGAAGAAGAAGTGGAGGTGAGAATTAAAATGGGTTGGGCCACTGAGGCGGCATGCCATATGGCGTCCACCTTACCAAAATATCAATGACATGCGAGATTAGATGTCCACTAATGACATACTTAATGGAAGAGGGTATATTTGAACCATATCGGTAACGTCGGGGGTATTTTTGAACCAATACTTTAACGGAGGGTAAATTTGATCCTTTTCACCTAGTAGAGGGGCAAATTTGACCCTTTTCCCCTTAAAATTTGTCAACTTGAGGGATAGAATTCTTGTCACTTGTCAATATGTCCGCGGACAGCAGAGAAGCTAAGAGAGCGTCTTTAGGCTTAATTTTTGTTATTATTAGTTTAATAATAAGCAGTGTACTAATTAAACATGAGAGGTCATGGACATGGACCCCAAACAACATGTTGTGGAATTCTTTCTACCGACCATTTCCTTATTCTTGAAAAAAATGATAAAAATGGTCTCTTAATTTTGGTAGTAGGTTCAAAACAGCCCTCAAGTAATAATTAGGCAGTTTTAGTCCTTTAAGCTTGTCAAAAGTGAGCATATTTACAAAACTTTAGTTGTTAAATTTATCTGAAACTGTGAATTTTCTTTTTAACCAAACCCGAAATTTCCATCAACATCCCAGGAACCGCACATAAAACGTCATACCTAACACAAAAATAGATAAAACTTAATAGAAATTGTACCTCAAAAAAGTTGCTCCAGATTCTTAAAGTATATAAAAAATAACATAAATTATCAAAATTGTACTTCCAAATGTGAATCCCCGTTAAATATTTTCTATTTTCACAGTTCTGATTAAATTTAAAAATTAGAATTTGGTAAATATCTTACGAGACTAAAAGTGTTCATATTTGACAAATTTAAAGGACTAAAACTGCTTAAGTAATACTTAATGGACCATTTTTGCCAGTTTCTCATTTCCCTGCTTCCTCCGTAACTTCCATTTTACATAATAACATGGCTATATTTCTTCTTGGAAATCTCCTGCAAACAACAAACATAGTAGCAGTAACATAGTATTTGTCGTCCTCGTTAATCACATAATCCTATATTTATGTCTTCTTGAATATCCAGTTACAGGAGTCTTAAGAAGAACAAATAAAAGATGGCAGGAGGTGAAGGAGATCAAGAAACAAATTTGGAATTTACACCAACATGGGTTATTGCCTTGGTTTGCACTGTCATAGTTGCTATATCTCTTCTTGTTGAAAGAATCCTTCACTATGCTGGCAAGGTGAACGATCGACTAGTTTTACGTTGATTGTCAACTCGTTATTTCAGTAGTTGTTTTCTTGATTTTTCTTTTATGTTGGTTCATATAGTAATTCACTCTTTCTACTAGTTTTATGCTGACTGTCAACCTGTTTTTAATAGTTGTGTGCAACATAAAGTTTCCTTGATTTTACTTATATGTTAGTCCACAGTAATTCACTATTTTTGGAGGATCCGACATGTACCCATTGACTTTTTCGAAGAGTTCGAGCTACATAGCTAGCTGATATATATCATGTCTCTTTTCTTGATCAGCCAATTCCCCTTGGACAGAGAGTTATTATTATCTCTTATAGAGTAACATTTGTAAAACTCAGCTAAAAGAGCAGTGTTTGATAATATGAGTACCAATTGTGATTTTTCTGGCAGTATTTGCTCAAGAAAAACCAGAAGCCACTCTATGAAGCCTTACAAAAGATCAAAGAAGGTATAGTTTCAACTTCTCTTTGTACCTCTTATACACAATGACACACTTTTATAGAAGGTCATCAAAATTCAGAAAACACTCAAAAAAAAATCGGAAAAAGTCTTTTTTGATTGGATGGGAATGAATGAAAAAATATTTAACTGTCGCATATTCAATCTGGAATTTTGGTTCTTACTAGAATTTATACTACCTTATAAAGTTTATAAAATAAAACCATGGATTATACCAAGCAAATTACTTCTTTTAAATTTGAATACATTGTTTAAAGATGTCTGATTAGTACATATTCATATGCAGAGTTGATGCTGTTGGGATTCATATCTCTGCTGTTGACGGTGTTCCAAGAAAGAATTCTTAAAATATGCATCCCAAAGCACTTGACAAATCACTGGCTCCCTTGTAAAAAGGATGATGGTGCAACTGTCCACTTTCAGACCAATTTCTTCTCTTTAGTTCCAGGAGGAAGGCGCCTTCTTGCTGGATCTGCTAATTCTGGTTATTGTGAGGCTAAGGTATGTAAAAAGATACTTCTATCCCAATATATGTGAAGGTGTTTGATTGGGCACGGTATTTAAGAATAAAAGGAAGACTTTTCAAAATTGTGGTCTAAATAATAAGTCTTAGATATTTGTGTGGCTATAAATCATCTATTAAGGGAAAATAAAAAGTTTAAAGTCAAATTGTTACTAAATATAGAAAGGAGGTGTTATTTTTTTTTAGACCGACTAAAAAGGAAAAAGCGTCACATAAATTTAAAAAGATGGAGCAGTATTCTCTATTTAAACTTTGAAAATGACTACTTAGGACATTACAGAAAACATCCTAGAGAGAAGAGAACTAGACCGTTTTAAATAAAGGGCAGCTCGGTGGACTAAGCTCCCGTTATTCACGGGTCGACAAACATTGGATTGTTTTTGTGTGACATAACCATTTTAAGGGCTGGACCACATTGGACCTATTGCATGTAGTTTTCCCTTGTATTTCTGCAAGAGGCTGTTTTGACGGCACGTACCAGTGACCTTCTGGTCACAGGACGTCAGCTCTTACCTTGATGCCAAGACCCTCTTCAACCAGACCGTTTCATTTCTCTCTGCCAGTCTGATTCTGAAAATGGCAAACCTCAAGATTAATAAAATAGTTTCTATCTAGACATAGCTTTAGTTCATTTGCTCATGTTTGTGATATTTTTTATCATATGCCCTTGATGATTTGTCATGTTTTATTGATGATATTTTAGATTTTAGGATGGCAACACTGAATTTCTCTACACTCTCTTTTTGGAACTTAACAGGACAAGGCACCATTGCTTTCTCTCACAGCACTGCATCATCTCCATACCTTTATCTTTGTGCTGGCTGTTTCACATGTTACTTTCTCAGCTCTTACAATTTTATTTGGAAGTATAAAGGTAAAAGTTCTCAGTCATCATTCAACTTAGTTATATCCACCCATTTGTGTTTTACTTATACCAATGAACACTTGCTCTTATACACAGATACGACAGTGGAAATCTTGGGAGGATTCTATCCAGAAAGAGGAATATAATCCAGAAGAAGGTATATTACCTATTGTCTGCTGAGTCTTATTAGTATAGTTCCCTTTGAACTAACTAAACTGGATACAAAGTTTGCATAAATACTCACAAGTCACGAGTTTAAGTTCTGTCCACTGACGGTATATAGATTTTTGTACATTCTCAAGCTAAGTTGACCTACTACAGCAGGCAATTCTTTGTACCAAGCCTGATATTATGATATCATATTCATCAGAATTTACAGACTATCAACATAGAGTAATCTCTCTTATTATCATCTTAATGAACCTATATTGTATCTGCAGTACTTCGCTCCAAAGTTACAAATGTCCAAGACCATGATTTTGTCAAGGGCCGGTTTCTAGGTTTGGGTAAAAGATCACGTTTATTAAGTTGGCTGGTAAGCGGAGAATCTTCCATCTTAAGCATCCTTTTATGCATATTTGCAATTCTATATACATGTGTTGATGTGTGCGTGTGCCTGTATGTATGCCGAATGAGTTAAATTACACTGATAAAGTGAGAGTTATTTACACTGTCAGTGTAATATAAGTTATATCCTTTAGTATATCATCACTCTGGAACATGATCAGATATGTATTTCAGCAGGTTGCATATTACACATTCTGCTCATTGTCAATATTTTAGGGGTGTCGTTAACAATTTTCTGTTTTGCTCTTGATTCTCAGCATTCCTTTGTCAAGCAATTCTTCGGATCTGTCACAAAATTGGACTATACAACTTTGAGGCTTGGCTTCATTATGGTACATTTACATTAATATACTGGTTTAACCATTTTGGTTTCTCCATGAAGCTCAACTTTTGCTGATTTTTCCACCTCTCAGACTCACTGCAAAGGGAATCCAAAGTTCAATTTTCACAAGTATATGATACGCGTACTTGAAGCTGATTTCAAGAAGGTTGTTGGGATTAGGTGAGCTACACAATGGTTACCAAGTGAACAAAATAGAAATAAAACAAGGAAACATGTATTAGTCAATCTGATGTTACTGTTAAAAAATTTCGAAATATTATCAGCATAACATGATATCTCTAATCAAGTAAAATTTACCCCTCTCCTCTTTGAGGTTATCACTTACCCGTGTGTGTTTACCTCCAACAACCAACATCTCTTTTTCTTAAGGTAACTTATTGCCAGGTCCAACGCTTCTATCCGAACACGTATCTGATTCTTTATATAGTCAGCTTCGGCACTTAAAATTCTTTTTCAGTACTTGAGGCTTATCAGTTTTTTGGTCGGCTAAACCAAACGCGCTCTAGTTCCTTTTAATTTCAACCTAATGAAACTTTACAATTGCTTATGCAGCTGGTATCTTTGGCTATTTGTGGTCTTGTTCCTATTGCTTAATATTCACGGTGAGCTAAGTCATTTACTGTTTCATCCTCTTTCTTTATTAGCATAACTGCATTTGATTTTGCGTCTAGTATAAGCTCTTATGTTTAAATTATCAACCCCTCTTTTTTCTCCTTCCATCGGTTTTTGATTTCTCAGTCACTTTGTATTTGCAGGCTGGCACGCATACTTTTGGATAGCATTCATTCCCTTTCTTGTAAGTAATCAGTACTATTAAGAAATATACACTAATCTTTGTCAGTGCATCTTTGAGCTACTTGCAGTATGGTGGTCCAAACTTATTTCTTGATGCTTCAGTTATTTATATTAAATCAAACTTTACTCAATTTTTAATCTCTTTCTAACTTTACAGTCTGTTCAATGTTCAAGAGTTATAGCACTATGTTTGGTCAATCTTTCAAAATCTTCTTATTTTGAAAAATGTTTTTTGTCAAAAGTGCTTTTAGGAAAAAAACTTTTGAAGAATAGCAGTTTGTGTTTTGCTAATCAATCTGAAAAGTACTTTTGTCAATATTAAAGCAGTACCTTGAGCTTGGACAATGTTCCAAAAGTGCTTCCAGGGAAAAACTACTTTTCTAGCTTCTGAAAAATTGTTTCCGCTACTATTCCATAACCCTTAACTTTTCCCCCCTAAAAGCTGGACTAAACACCTGAACTTACTAGAATAAGCCTTTTGAAAGAAAGAAAAAAACACTTTTGGCTTCCCAAAAGCTTGGCCAAACAGGCTATTAATAGAAGGACAAGGGATTTGTGAAATAATCTCTTAATTAGTAGGACTCTTCTCATATTTCATGGATATATATAGCTTTAGCAATCTTAGTTAATAGTCACCAATCTTAGAATATTAACCCTTAGTTCAATTGTTCAAAAAAGTTTCAGTATCCTTCTACCAACTCCTAAAAGATGGATATGTTATTGTGATTATGCAGCTTTTACTAGCTGTGGGGACTAAACTAGAGCATGTTATAACTCAACTTGCTGGAGAGGTTGCTGCGAAGCACATAGCGGTGGAAGGAGATTTGGTTGTCAAGCCATCAGATGATCACTTCTGGTTTCATAGACCGCGTCTGGTCCTTTTCCTTATTCATATCATCCTTTTCCAAAACTCCTTTGAGATTGCATTTTTCTTCTGGATTTGGGTAATCACAAGAACATGACCTTAATCTCTTAACGAAACAATTGGCATATGCTTTTCGGTTCATTTTCTTCCGTTAGTAATTGAGAATATCATGTTTTGTTCATTGACAGGCTCAATATCATTTTAACTCCTGCATCATGGGACAGGTTGGTTACATCATCCCACGACTTGTCATAGGGTAAGTTCCCCCTCCTTCTCTAGCCGAGGAAAATACTTGCCTGCATCGGGTCTTTATGCCGAACCGAACAATTTAACCATGAGTCACAAATTAAAGTGAGAATACATATGATCAAACTATGGTTAAGTGAAAAAAAAATTATACGCAGGACATATGTCTTGTATTCACTCGCTTGGTGCAAACACCAGGGGTGGGTGAAACTTTACTTTTAGCTTATCGTTCACACCTATTTGAGTCCGACTTGTCTTACCATTAACGCCTCCACACCAACTATGCTAATATTTGGTTTAAAAGAGGCAATTATTTTGTTGAGAATATAATTTAGTAAATAGAAGTGTGCTCTCTTTAACATCTTAAGCTTTTAGATAAGATGGTCACATACTTCAATATGGTATTGGAGCATGTATAAGTCCTGAGTTCGAGTCTCACTGCCACCCGTTATTTAAAAAGAATTTCCACGTGTTTGACCCATGAAAAAGAATCAAGCTAGCACGTGAGGGGGCGTGTTGAAAATATAATTTAGTAAGTAAAAGTGTCCTCTCTATGGATGAGATGGTCAGTGTCACACACTTCAATAGATTTCATATTAATGAGGTTGACATATCTAATTGAGTTCTTCTGCAGGGTGTTTGTTCAATTCCTTTGCAGTTATAGTACTCTACCACTATATGCAATTGTCACACAGGTGATCTTTCTTCTACTACCAATTATTTACCACTTGGTTTAATATATTGTTTCACTTGTAACGTTCTCCTAATGTCTTGATGCATGAATGCAGATGGGAAGTTCTTTCAAGAAAGAAATATTCAACGATCATTTACAAGACGGGCTTCTTGTTTGGGCTAAAAAGGCTAGAAGGAGAGCTACCAATGGCTCCTCCAGCCAAGTGGTCCATAAAGAGTCCCCTTCTCCTATGGCTGTGCAGCTATCACAAGTAGAAACACAAGAATCTGCTATGGAAGAGGGCCATGCCGGGGAAATTAGGCCTGCGACCAACCAACTCAACTCAAAAGTAAATTAACTATTTGCCCCTCTGTTGGAGATGTTCCAGAAATGTCTGCGGTCGAGTAAATAGCTCTACGAACGAATGGATCTGATAAGACTTGGAAAATGGAAAGATTTGTATAAGTTATACATTTAATCACCGCTTTGTGGAAAATCGTTAGGTATGAATATGCCAACAACAACATTCCTCAGATATCTGAAAGCTGTTAAACAGTAAAGAAACTTGTAAAAGTGAGCAATATTTTTAGAGTATAAGCTGTATGTATACATATACCTACCTCAGGAAGAGAAAAGAATGGTCAGACTATTTTTAGAGTAAACTCGGTTGTATTAAATTTTTTCTCGGTAATATGGTTTTGAAGCTATATATATAGGTTGTTCGTCCGTGCCTTCCCATGTTCTGCACCATAAGTAGGCAAATGGATTGCTATTGAATATGGACCAAAGTTGTCACAACTTTCTGATATCTTTAGTTCCCACGTTTCAGTAGGTAATAACCAGCACAATGCAAATCTTACTCTATAAATACAGAAAATTTTCGTTTGTTTACTCTCTTTGACTTTTGACATTCATGCTAATAGTTGACAATCATGTTCGTGAGTGGAAAAGAGTTTCTTTAGACACGGACCACAAACTCACGAACCTAATAGTTGGAGACCGGGGAATGAATTACGTTACGGGAATCGAGGTTGGCTGCTTGTCTATCTAGGTGAGTATCGAACATGTCTCTTTCTACCGCTTGTGAAAGCATTCCTTCCTCTAAAGCTCTCCCTGTGGGGAACACAATCAGTCCATACAAGGACCTACCGAGTCATCCACCCTCGCATCTATTTGATGCGTCATGGAAGGAAAAAAGCATGTGAAATAATGTCCTCACTCAGCTCTCAGGTTGTCTGGGAATAGCTCCACCAGATATAGAAGAAAGGAGTGCAGAATTGGTAAGCTTTGCCATTCATTCTGGTCATTTAGCCCTTTGTTGCATGCTTTATTTTCAGATACTTTCCAGAGTGGTATCAGGGATGAAAACACCTTTCTCCTATATATAATCTCAAAACTTGTAATATCGTGGCACTTCCGCTTCAAACTAAATCAACGGATTAGCTCATACTAAGCAATGCAGCAAATTTACTTGCATTTTTTTGGGCTACTAATCATTTTAAATCGGGTTGTGGAATTGGAAGAACCATGCGTTTTTTCTTAGAGAAGCCGCCTCATCAACTCCCTATCTTTCGACCCACCTCACCGAGCTTAACGCTCAATGGAGTCTCTTATCTTTCGAACCCACCACACCGAGCTCAACGCCCTGTTCGTATCCAACTCACTGAACCCACCTCACCAAGCTCAACGCCCTGCTTTTTTCAACTCACTGAGCTTAACACCGTGAACTTCTTCACGAAGACCTAATTTGACAGGCCCGGACTACTGATTCAAGAGAGTTAAAAGACATAATTCCTTAAGGATTTGGTTTCAGCTGTAGTGTTTACTTTGAGCTTCTGTAAAGCAAAAATCTGAAGAAAAGAATAAAGCTGTAAATGTTTCAATTTCTACGTATCTATTTACCTTGAAGTCTAAAACTTTAGCTATTATTCTTTGAGCCTCTGACTAATCTATTGTATGAATTCTCAATCGACATTGTTACATCGATTGCAGCAAGTAGTATTTTTGGCAGCAACCGCCAAAAGGGACAATTTTTAGAACTATGGCTGTTAGTTCATTCTCTTTGTGGGTAAAACGAAAAGTAAGAATGTATCACTATACCATTAAACAAAAGAAAAGGAAAAAAAAAGAGTTTAAAATCAGAAAACCTGTTGTGTGTGCATAATCAGACAATCCTCAAAAATTCAAGGGAGCCAGGGTCGAAAACAATTTTAGACCTTTAAGCTCCTACTTCCAGTCAAATATGAAACTAAATTACTTTCCTAACCCGCAAAAATTGGCAAAAATCAATATAAACCAAAAGAAACAAGCATATCCCTGTTAGACAATGAGTTGAGAAAATGGTATTACCAACATCTTCCAATTTGAGAAAAACATGAGGTCGTAGATGAATTGACTAATCAATTGGCAAAGGATGAAATTTCATAAAACCAAATTCGGCATCAACATCAACGACATCTGAATCCCACATCTAGGTACAGCCTCAACCAATAACAGTAAGGGAGGAGGGGGAGAAGAGAGACCGGCAGGCATGCACCTCCAAGTTTAAGAAAAGTGATTTAAACTTTAAACATTACATAGGTTTGTTCAGGAAGAAAAAACATCATTTGAACTATAGTAATCACAGAGAAACCATCATAAGTTAGTCCACTTCTACAGCCAAACCATCAGAATCCCGTTGACACATCTAGGGATTCAGCAGCAAAAGACGTGAAAGTAGAGGAGTAAAGGAATTTCTCATTCTTCAGCGGCGCTTGCAGCACTTAGATCCACATTGAGGTCAAGAACCTGAACAAGATATACAATTGAGTCAAACTCAGTTAGGTCCTTCAAAGTTCAATTTAGTTATTACAAATAATGCCACCTTTTAAGTGAAATCTAGTGACTGAAAAGTAGAATACGCTACAAGTCTTATCTTTGGCCTTCATTTCCTTCCAACTACCCCCACCCACCCCCACCCCTTAACTCCTGGTGGCAGGAAGAGAGTAGCGGAGGGAACAGCGACCTAGGGAAAGTACCATTTGATGCAATAACGGTATATCTATGAATTTGAGAAGTTTTTCACCAGGATAGTTTCAGTACAAAAGCTCCAGCTTAACAAAAGTAAACATAAGATTTCACATGCTAGAAACTATGCTTCATATAATCTATGTGGGCAATGGTACAGCAACGTATACCTACACTTCCATGCCCCTCTACCACACAAACTGGAGAAGGGCACAAGAAGACTAGCAACAAAAATATAGATGCTTTGACAGATTAGTAAGAAAGAGATCATAGTGATTGATGGCTCTTTCAATTCGGCAATGGAAGGCTTTGGCGTGTACCAAAATAGAGAATTTGGGTCAGATTAATAAGCTTACGACCACTGAACAAACTTGGTTGACGAA